>NC_040045.1:48426246-48544261 GCF_003713205.1 Coffea eugenioides
CCCATGCGGCCGTTGATGAAGTACTGGGTGCCGTCTCTTCCTCGAATTTCTTGAATTATCACCATCTAATAATGTCATAGACGTCATATGAATTATGGTAGATGAAATTGTCTTGAAAATGAAACTGGGAGATTAACTTTGTGGTTCATGTTAGTGAAGCAAGTTGTAGGAATGGCTTAAATTTTGCCAAAGTTGGATAGTAACGTGCACGATCGTAGCCGCAGCCAAAATTAAAGTCAATATAGACTTCAAGTTTAGATTAAATACTAGTTGCTTGGTCAATTAGAAAATCAGGTATCAAAGTCAAGACCTCCAAACCGTTTTGTACCATTGTGATTAGTATACAAAGCTCCATAATACTAGTTGCTATGGTGATTTTTGTCTTTGTCAGTGCATTTTGTGTCGAGCCTTAAACCAGTATTAAACCATTTTTGTTTGTACGGACGAATGAAGGACTCGCTCGAGTCACTATAGTTTATTCTCACTTTTTTACAGGAGAACATGCCAAAAATAGAAATAGATACCTCTTAATAGGTATTATTTACTAGTGTCTCTTTATCCACTTTTTTTTTTTTGTACATATTTGGTTTAATCTAGGTGCATTAACATGATGGTTTTGTTGATTTGTTAGATAGCAATGGCCCCATAACCAACCTTGAAGAAAAATAGGCTAAGCCGCTATTCTAATGCAATTACGTATACGCGACTTGGACCATCTGTCAATTAGTGTAGCCGTGAGCAGGCAGACATAATTGATTCAGGCTGCCCCTTATCTATAGGGATAATTTTGGAAACCTCTCATTGACAATTGTAGCCACCTCCCTTGAAATTTAAAAAATTATAAAAATCTTTCTTAGAAAGTATATTTTGGTAATAAATGGTGATGTAAATACATAAAATCTAATGAATATCTTATACTGTCCCTATTTGATTTGCAAAACAAATTAAATGACTAAAGAAATCAAATATCAGCATTACTTGCTAAGTAAAAAATTTTAAGATAGTTATTTATAATAAAATTTAGGCCATGTTTCAAGACATCATATTTAATATTTGGACTTCTTTTTTTTTTTTTCCTTTGCTAAGTAAGTTGTGAAGAAACTATTTTTAAAAAGTGCATTCCTACTAGTCGGCTAGTTATAAAACTAAACAAGAAGTCCATTTGAATGACCTATAAATTGGATATAATGTATTAGGTCAGATGAGGTTAGAACTTTTGAATGAAGAAATATTTGCAAAATGTGATTTTTTTTTTCTCACTAACTTTTTAATTAAAATTTGCGGAGTTGTCAAGATTATTATAATATTTTCATAACACCAAAGGAGGTAAGCGTAATTTTTCAAACTTCCAAAGAGAGGTGGCTGCAAATGTCGGGAGGCTTACACTGTACTATAATTGAAACTGGCATTATAATCCCTTGTGGCTTCAAGATTATTATCCCTTGTCTCTAACACTGTACTATAATTAGCACAAATTGAATATCAATTCAAAAGTCAGAGATCCAAGTTATAAGTACCGCCTTCTTGAAGCTGGACTTACGATGCAATCTCAACTTGGTTTGGAGAGCATACTGATATAGAAGTAGAACTGCTACTCTGTACACCATCTACATATCCCATGGCACCTGCAGCACGCCACCAATACCGGGCTCCCCAGTTTTTTGCCATCCTAGCTTTCTTATCATGCATTTTGATTCAAATTATCGGCACCGCGGCCAGTGCTGCTGGTCCATACGTACGTTTTGGTTCGCCACGGGGGGATTGGCTAAACCACGGGGGAGACATATACAACCGCAGATATGCCTCCGGGGAAACCAAAATTAGCCCTGCAACCGCATCTAGACTGGGGCTAAAATGGAAGTTCAATGCAGGGGGGCTGGTAACCGGAACCCCAGCTGTATATGACGGGGTTGTATATTTCACGAGTTGGAATGGGTACGTGTACGCGGTTAAAGCCTGTGATGGGTCTCTGGTGTGGAAACAGAATCTGAAACGACTCACCGGTATCAGTGGGGGCCAACTCCTGGGCTTCAACTCAACCATAGCCAGATCAACTCCCACCGTCGTGGCCGGTGATCTGGATATGCTGATTCTAGGAATCACGGGGCCTGCTTACGTCATTGCCATTAAACGGAGCTCTGGCAGGCTGATATGGTCAACTCAACTGGATACCCATCCCTACGCTATCATCACAATGTCCGGAACCTATTACCATGGGTACGCACGCCACGTCCTGCGTTCTGCCCTTCTCTTCCAGTACATCATTTAATCATTACACGCTGCTACTCTTGTTCAAGTCATTCTCTCTCTCCCTCCTTTAGTTTTGTCCCAACATCTTTGCTTAGATTAACCGTTTGAATGCATTGTTCAAATCAAATTCTTGCAGTGTTAGCTACTATTTCACTTCAAGATTACTCATTGGCTATAGTTTTTTTTTTTTTGAGTAAATGTGAAACTTTAACTGATAAAACCAAGAAATTTACACTTCAGGGTACGTATGCCCTCGCTACGTGAAAACAAAACTCTTAAACTACACGTTAAATACAAACGAACAACCAAGTTGATCAGTATCTCTGAGCAGAACTGATTCAGAGACATGCCCCACTCCATTGCGAGATCGCAACTCATTGGCCATAGTTAGTCTATCTTTCATGAATAATGTGAAATTGTTTGTTCATTTATTTGCTTTGGATAGGGGAGTCAATTTCAAACTCATGCACGGGCAAAAAGTTCATGTTTGTCCTCTATCTGGATTCTGGACAAAGGGCCCGGAGGCAAAAATAGGAATTTTGATTAGTAGTTTGCGATGCTTGGGGTTGGGGTAATATATAATTTCTATGATGGATGAAAATGAAATTGTGTCTTGTGAAATATGGCTGTCTATTCTGCGAAAAAGTCTTGTTGTGTAAATTCGAGGGTGATGCGACCATTCAAATATAAAGATTTTCTAGTTGCTTAAAGCTATGTGTCGAAATTTCCTCATTAAAGCCGCTAAGAAGTTTAGATAAGACTAACCTTTCATCAAAAAGTTTTCTTGAGTGGTTGTAGTATTTAGAACTGGTCTTCTTAGACTATATCCAGGTTAATGTAAATATGCATGGCTTTAGAATTCAGACTTCTATACTCGAAGCACTTAACGGGAATAAAATTGGACGTTTATAGAATAGCCCTTGAATAGGTACCTACCTAAATCATCTACCTTGCATTTCTATAAAACTGGAGAGACATTTGATCCGAATGCACAAAAATGTATTGCGGAAGGAGAGACTTGCGTGACTGTTGTTTAAGATGGAAAAGTTCATTTATCAAAAAAAAAAAAAAGAAAAAATATACTAATAGCATATTTACTATTACCGTTAAATCTATGACACATGTATAAAAGTTGAATTTTAAATTCAAATTTTACATATTTTTCATTTACTAACGCTATACATGTAAGTGTAGAAAAGATTAATAAAAAAGAATGAAAAAATTATAATAAAATAAGAAAAGTTTTTTTTTTAAAATTTCATTCCTAGTCTTGCACAAAGCCACATTCACAAATCATGATTATCAACTCCCTAAGGTGGTTTATCCTAATTTGATTAGAGTCGAGTATTTGGTTTGACTTTTTCATGACTGCAATTGAATTGATAATAAATTCAGTAGTCAGTAGCCTAGTGGAAGACTGAAAAATTTTACTATCCTTGTCTGTTGGCTTGGCAGAGGTTTTTACGTAGGAGTGTCTTCATTAGAAGAAAACGCTGCGATTGAGGAATGCTGCACATTTCGCGGTAGCTTCGTCAAGTTAGACGCTCGAACCGGCAGGATCTTGTGGAAGACTTTCACCTTGCCGGACAACCATGGGCAACGGGGAGATTACGCAGGAGGAGCCATATGGGGGAGCAGCGCATCAATCGATGCTTCAAGAAATCACGTATACATTGCCACTGGAAATCTGTACTCGGCTCCTCAACGCATCCAAGACTGTCAAGAAAGACTAAACAATCAGACTACACCAACAAATCCAGACGAGTGTATTGAGCCCGATAACCATTCGGATTCCATAATGGCACTGGACATGGACAATGGGAAAATCAGGTGGTACAGGCAGCTCGGAGGCTACGATGTCTGGTTCTTTGCTTGCAATAATTTGTCAACCCCTAATTGCCCAAGTGGGCCAAACCCGGATGCTGATTTTGGGGAGGAACCAATGATGCTAAGCATCGAACTTAATGCTACTAAACTAGACGTTGTCGTGGCTGTCCAGAAAAGTGGATTTGCATGGGCTTTGGATCGCGATGATGGGAACATTATTTGGTTTACCGTAGGTTCATCTCGCTGTACACGTCGTCGTCATTGCATTTGGATACTATCTGAATATTAGTGTTGATTTTGGTAAGAATGCCAGTTTCAATTAATTAATTAATTTGCCAATGGATGATGCAGGAAGCTGGTCCCGGAGGTCTTGGCGGGGGAGGTACTTGGGGTGCGGCAACAGATACAAGGAAGATATACACAAACATTGCCAACAGCAACCGAATGAACTTTACTCTTCTGCCATCAAAGAAAGTCACAAATGGTGGAGGCTGGGTGGCGATGGACGCTCCAACCGGTAAAATTTTGTGGTCGACCGCTGATCCGAAGAATGCCACGGTTAATCCCGTCACTATAGCCAACGGTGTCCTTTTTGGGGGCTCAACATATTCAACGGGACCCGTGTATGCCATCAACGCTGAAACTGGGAAGATATTATGGTCCTATGAGACTGGAGCCTCCGTCTATGGTGGCATGTCAGTAAGCAATGGATGCATGTATGTGGGGCATGGGTACAGAGCTCCAGCCTTTACCGCCGGAACCCATCTCTTCGCTTTCTGCATATAATGAAGTTCTTTCCTCTACGTTGTTTCGTGTCTCAGCCAACAGCCAAGACATATCCTCCGCGGCATTCTTGGCGTTGCACACGTCAACTCTTGAGCTGATCATGTCGTGGAAGGAAAGGCGGCCTGTGAAGAACAAGAAAGAAATGATTATGCAATACATTATACCAGTTACGTTTCGTCAATATAATAATAAACCAGGAGAAATTTGTATCATCATCATTAAATAAACCAGGATGTTATTATTACCAATGATACAACCGTCAATATGAAATTAGCATGAACCCTAACAAACCAAAAACAGAACGTTGACAGACTATTTACGAGTTTTTGTAGGAATCCCGATTAACCAACTACATCTTCCTATTTCATTTTTCCGTCCATTTGCCAGTTCGAAATGAAAATATTTGGTGCCGTTGGAAGAAGACGGTTCGGTTTTCTCAGAAAATAAACCACATTAGCTTGACTTGCCGTTTCGTTTGTGTGGTGTAAAGGAGCGTATATTTTTCTTTTTTCAGGGAAAATGTTAACATTTTCTAAGAAAATAGCGGTTAATTTCCGCCAGAAACCCTTGATCGCCAGAACACACTCGCCTTTGTTAGGCGGTCTCATCTAAGAGAAGTCAATTCAATAATCTATGGCTGTAGTAAAACTGGAGATTTATTCTCACCCCGGAGAAACTTCTTGCCCTTGCTTTCTGCGACACTAGAACCCAACATAGATCTGCTGCTACCTGGAGGAAAAGAATACTGACGAGAAAACAAAAAAAAAAAGAAAAGAAAAAAAACTTTTTACAAAGGCACGTACATCATCATACAAAATTGACAATAAAACACAAGAATAATCAATAGAACACAGGCAATACGAGATCAGCGACAGACTCTGGGTTTACAACTATACATTCCTTTGCAACACCAGCACTACAGCAGAAAACATGAGAAAACATGCAATATAATCAAACAAATGCTACTGGTCAAGTCCCTGTTCATGTTTACATAGAAGTCGCACACAGCATCACACAGGACAGCCGGTCCTCTACAATTGCCAAACCAGCAGATTGCAAGACTTTATCTCCGCCATCCCGGCTGAAGCACCCTCTCTGAATTTGCAGGCGGAAAAACCAGTGTCATTAAAAAAGTTTAAAAAACTAAAGTGGAACAACCTCAGACAAACAGGAACACAGGTATGCAAGTCAAACAAGCACTTAATAGCAGAAAATGATTTCAGAAACCCATTCTGTAGAAAATGTGTGAAAACGAAAGTGCATGCTGCAATGCTCTCCCATTTATGATCCTTTCAGTTACCATTGGCCAAAGAATTTTAACTTGCAATATGTCAACTCAACCAAGTGGAAAGTAGAGATCCTTTGTACAGTTATACTAGGAGACAATCAAATCCCATTAATTGATGCAGACAATCCAGTGCATAACATCCAAAGCTTTACACTTAGCCATGGTAAGACTATTGCACGCTATATCTAAATAATCTTACCATCTCTAGAAGCTGACAGTGATTTGTTAGTTTTGCTCCCTCCTCTGCCATTTGCTTGTGCTGGCTTTTGCACCCGAGGTGACAATGAGCTCAATTTACCATTGGTTGAGGAAGGGAGAGAATGACGCCGGACAAAACCATTTTCAACTGCATCTTCATTCAACTTAGCTGATCCTTGTGCTCTAAGTTTTGCTTTTGCAGATTCAGTTGCTAACATATAGCTTGGCAAGCTTGGTGCATTCTGCGACACATTCTCAGGATATTCATGCTTTGTAGGGAATGATCTCCTTCTCCTGTTTTTTTGGTTTTCCTTGCCAGATTGATCTTCCTTCGCACTTAGTTCCTCATCAGCCGTTGCATTGATTTCAACTTTCATATCATCTTGAGGGGATTGTTGCTCAACACCAGGACAAGCAACATGGGGCAGCTCAACAGGTTCATCCACCATCAAGAGCTCTGAAGATGCTTCTGTTTTGTCCACTTTGTCAACTACAACAGCTGGTTCGCTTGGTTTCTCAGAAAGATCAGCAATCACTGGTTCAGTAACATCAGAAACTGGAAGACTTGGTGTTTTTCTTACAATTTGCTGAGGCTTCTCAGTTTCTGCTTCTGAATTTTCAGAAACTACTGTTGTTGTCGCAGAAACTTTTCTCAAACTACGTTTCACCCTTTCCAGTTCATTTTGGGGCTGTTCTTGAACAGATTCCACTTGATGACTGCTAGGTTTCCTTGGATTGCGTCTAGGTTTTTCAACTTCCAAGGAACTTGGCATATTATTGTCACCATTGCCTGCCGTAGCTACCTTCCTGAAAGTTCTCCTTGATTTTCCTGGCTCTGCTTCAAAACCCTGTCTGCTTCCCTGCTTTCCTTGAGGCTTCGCATCAAGAATCTTTTTTGGTCGTGGAAGTGGTTCCCAGAAGCTAAGCAGTGACCATCTTTCAAGCCAATTCCAAGCTGCATTTGGCTCATCCAGGTCGTACTGAAGGCTTAGTGGCATGGCAGTTGGCAATGAGGCAAGAAGCTACACAGAAAATAAAACCATCACAAATGAGATTTATAATTAGAAGCAGAACCAATTTATTCTTCTCCATCTTGAAGCAAAGAGTTATAGGAGCTGCAGGGAAAGAAGTTTTGATGATTTGGAGAGTTATGCAGATAGTATCAGAAAATAGGGCCATAAAGGATTTGCAGACCCGCTTACTTTGCCTTGC
This sequence comes from Coffea eugenioides, assembly GCF_003713205.1. Lineage (NCBI taxonomy): Eukaryota > Viridiplantae > Streptophyta > Magnoliopsida > Gentianales > Rubiaceae > Coffea > Coffea eugenioides. The sequence continues at coordinate 48,433,808 of NC_040045.1, forward strand.
CTCAAGAAGGCCTGTACATCAAAGTAGCAAACAACACACCATACAGTTCAAACAGAATATGCCGATTCAAACTAAAACCAATATACTATGGAGGACCAGGTATAGCAGTTGCATGTCATAGCAACTAGATTGGTTCTCGTACAAGTTAGCAACTGCTTAATTATGGAGAAGAAGCATACACTAAATCCCTGTTGAGTACATTCTTTTGAGGGGAAAAAAGAAGAAGAAGAAGAAGAAGAGAGAATCACTAAGTAAATAGGGAAATATATCTGGACCCAGAAGATGGCAAAAAGGTTTTAGAACCTTTCATGAATTGTACACTTTCCATGTATAATACTGGAGGTGATAATTTGACATGAAACATCAAACGTGCTGAAATTTAGCAAGGTAACAGGGAAAAAGATATTATGAACCTTGTTCACGAATGCATTTGTTGCCAGCTTTTCTGACCTGGAAGCTCTATCAACTCCAAGTAAATCCACCCGTCTAGAACCCTGGTGTAGCATGAAAAATTTAAGACAGGGGATACCAAAGACTGCCAAACCTTACATGCTTTTAATCCAACTAGTAACTAAACCACGAAAAAATGAGGAAAAGGAAGAAGATTAGTAACTACTAAGGATGTTGGTCAACATATTTACGTTAATTTGATTGAGGATATACACCTCAAGAAAATACAAGGGCCAAATCATGCATGACAACTATAGAATTGTTCATGTAATCGATGGTGCCTCAGAAACAAAAGATGTGTAAGAGCGTCCTGTAACAACTGAAGGCAGAGATAATAACTAGTGATGGAAAATAAGAGTCCAAGATGTAGAACCAACAACACTCATTAAACAACGTGAACTTTAACCCAAAGAAAAGGATAAAAAATATCCTGTCTATATACAATTGATTTTACTTACAACCAAAATACAAGAAACTTATAAGTTATAGGTTCACCCCCATATGTATCTGAGCAACATTATTGTTTCTAGAAAACGAAGATGATCTACCTTACTAAGCATGGTCAACCCTCTTCCCAATATCAGGAGGCAGAGGGGCACGAACTAAAGCAGCTGAAACTATGAAAGATGAACAGCTAAGCGGAACACTATATGAAGAGTTACCAGAATTTCATGCAGCCTGCACTTTTTCAGCTGCTGAAGCTCAGGATTTGAAAGCCTGACCCTTCGTCCACGAGCCAGAGCCTGTATCTTTACAATTGACTGCATACAACGCAAAGTAGCCACAGACTGCCGTCTAACCAAATGCCCACGAATAAGCGCTTGTAGCCTTATAATGCCCTTCAGAGCCCGAAAAGCGCGACGAGCCTTCAAGTATAGTTAATGCGTGCAGGGAAAATCAATTGATTAACATATAAAAGCCAAAATCTCAAAGTAAATGTTAAGATCTCAATCAACAAATTGCTAATAAAACTAAGTACTTGATCATAAAAAAAGAGCATAACATGATTACCATCCAAAACATTGACTAAGGGGGAATTCCTCAACAGCCTACAGTAAATTTACATCTCTAGTAAGAGACATTAACCATCCAATGCATTGGACAGCAGTGAACTCCATAATCAAATTTAATGCGGTAATAGTTAAAAGGGAAATGCAATCATGGACAACATACACTAAGAAGTAGAATATGGTGAAACCTTTTTATCGTACAGGTGCTGAAGAAAATATCTTGACAAGCTCGTAGTTCACAATAGAAAGAGAAATTCAAAGCATTCTTACTACTGAACAATAAAAGGCCGAGAATCACTTCTGACATGTTGACTTGACCACAATATGACAACATGAGAAGCAATGAAAAATTACCAAGTAACCCCTAAAAGCAGCTTGTGCTTTTGTGGCAGCTTGCTCTTGCCTCTCTCTCTCTACATTATCAGCTGGATCCAAACCTGTGGAATCAAGGAGATCCACACCAAGCTGTGGAGGGAATGAAGAAGCTACTTGACCTTGTAAACCACCTGGAACACCCTTTTCAGGATCCCTCCTGTCACCAACTCCATCAGTGCTTTGATATGATGTATCTGATATGACTGGAGGGCTTACATCCAGATTCGCTTCTGGTAGATCAGGAGCAGCCTTTTTCTGAATTTTGGCACCCTTCAGAGAGGATCACATTTGGATACCAACATTACTTCAGGCCACATATACTCCTATGAAATCTCAATTGCAGGGGTAATATAATTGCAGTAATGAAAGCAATTATTGACAGTTGAAGAAGCTTATACACAGAAAACTCCCAAGTTTCAGTGAGAGATATCATTCGTACAGTAAACGGGACATCCCAGAAACAAGAAAAAGGGGCAGGGTTTAAATGAACACAAATATTAAGGTAAAATCCATGGTATAAGTAGAACAGTATCTTCCAGAATTAGAGTAATAGATTTCAAAATGCAATGACCATGGGGAACATAGGCTTTCAGGATAGTACGAAAGACAGTACATCCAAAAGGGAAGCAGCAGAGCTTCAGGTTACAGATAATACATTAATGTTATAGGCAGTAGAACCAAACAAATTAACTTCACAGAAGCTCAAGAGAAGCAATCATACCTTTGATAGATTGGACTTGGAAGGTTTCTTGCCAAAGAGTACAGTCTTGATCCACTTTCCAGGAGATTTCCCCATCACTGACTAAGCCAATATCAGAAAAAGTTGGGACTTCAATCACCCCCTGCATTGTCACCATTAATGCCTCATTATAAAGAGTTACTAGAAGCCAAAAAAAAAAATATAAGATTAAAATTAAATTAAATTAAAATAAAAAACCAACCCTCACGCATAAGTTCATAAACAATGAAGTCATATAGGATCATAGCTAATCCTATATCATAGGTCCAATGAAATAAGAGCTACACGTAGCTACTTCGATGGACTACCTTGAAGCTGTTAATCCAATAGACTAACAGATCATACACCTTTTCCTTGCTATAATGAATATCTACAACATAGCTTGCAATGAATGTCTCATCTTTCTATAAGAAAAACCATAATAACTGACCAACATGCTGAAAACCAATCACTAACTTTGCTGAATACGAAATTTTAAGAACCGACGATCAATTTCTTTGCATGTGATTTCAACAAGATGAAGCCTTAAAAAAAAAAATTAATATGCGTCTTCAACTAATTTTTTCCCCCGTACAAGAAAATGGTAATCAGGTCTAAGTTAAAGCCTACAGAGAGTCCAAAATTGCAATCATAGATCAAATTACAAAGTCCTCCAGCAATAGTTTGATTAGAACATAAGAAACCAAGTAAAAACAACAATGGCCTAAGCCAAAACCCAGTAAAATTCACTGCAGAGATCCATTCGAATTGAGCAAGATCTGCACTAAAATTAAGCAAGGGAAAAAAGGTACAAATTTTAGCATGCTCAATCAAGAAAAACCCAAGTACGAAACTGAAATGGGGTTTAAGGGGAAATGTGGGTTCAGATCTGACATGTACCTGAGCGATTAAGAGGGCCGTTTTAGTAATTACAAGATCGCAAAATTATTAGCATTCCTGAAATGACAAGCCATTAGTAAATCACACTACCAGATTGCAGATGATGAAAGAAGAGAACAGTTACTAGTACTAGTGCAGCTTGACAAGAAGCAGCTAGTAGTAGAAGAAATAGTAACAACAAAGGAACAAGATTTCAGGTGAATGTTTGATTGGGATGGAAGTAAAATCGAAGTTGCAAAAAAAAAAGAAAACTGCTGGAGGCCCATACCATGATATATCTCGTTGTGTACTCATGAGTTTGGACCCTCCACCACCGCTCTCTCTCTCTCTGGAGTTTGCTGTATAGCTGCGTTTGCGTTGTCGTTCTACAGTGGCTTTTACTGAAGTTGGTGGTTACTGTGTACTAAAACGAGGTTTGAATTTCTTTTATTTTATTTATTTTTCCCTATTGGCCCTTTAAATTCTTTTTTTTTTTTTTGAAAAAGTTGTTTTTTGTTTCCCTTGTTTGGTACACCAATACTTTAATTTGATTGTCCAAATTATAGAATTCCAAAGGTTCGACCACTCTTTTGTTTTTTTCAAGTGTATAATGAAACAAGACCATACCCTTATTTTCAAAGCTTTTCTTAAAAATTCACTCTAATGGCTATTCTTTATCATTCTTTCCCTACAATAACCAAATTCTTCTTAGATAGAGGAACAAAATGATAAATAAATGCATTTGAATTTTAAAAGACTTTGTTTGAATTGCATTTTCTGAACTTTTTATGAAAAAAATATTTTAACAATTTAATACATGTGAGATTGAAAAATGTGTTCACGAAAAATGTAATGAATTTTGTTTAAAAAATTGCAATCCAATATGAATACTAATAAGTTTTGAGGGGCTCTAAAGTCCGAATATATTATTATTATAATTTAGAGGATCAAGTTGGAATTAACTCCTCGAAGAGTGGGCATATTCGCAAGCAGGAAACAAATACCTCACGAGCATCTAAGGACCGACGGGGGAGTGAGTAGATACTAGATATGGATAATGACAATGACGTGTGAAAACCGAAAAAGGTAAAGGAGTAATTACAGCATCTTTTTTTTTTTTTTTTTTCCAAAGCTCCGTCTGGGCTTGGGATCGAAGCCTCTCCATTTAAGTTCTGTCCAGTTAATTTTTATAATATTTGATATAAACTTTTATTATAATTTTAGTGTAGTCATAAAATTTATTAACTTGTATAATTAAGTGATGTAAAATTTATAATTATATTAAAAACATATAATTTTACCCTGAATACTAGCATAAAAATTACGCAAATTAGACCAAACTAAACGGAATCCAATGAAAATTCCCCTCTCTACTTATGTCTTTTCACACATACTTGAATTTAATGAAAATATATCTAGTACGGATTATATATTCCACGTAAGGTCTGCTTAAGGCGTCCGGAATTGGAGAACTTTATTAGTGTAATAAAGGGCATTTTACAATAAAAACTAACGACTAATTGCTTGACTTGGGAAAGCTGGTTAACTTGTCACCTACTTGATGGGCTTAAGGATTAGAAGTAGAAGGCAATTAAGCTTAATTACGTCTCTGCTTGATTGCTAAGCTTAGAAGTAGAAGGGAATCTTAATTACGTCTGCTTGATTAATTCTTGGAAGGATGTGAGAACTGAGAAGCGAAGAGTAGAAGAGAAGAGTAGGAGGGGAGGGGGACGGTTACCGTCCCTGTCAGTTAATGGCCAAGATTTGGTCAACCAAATTTGTAAGGTCCAGATTTTAACATATATGGAATTCACAAAATTTTGTACTAACGTTATTGCTGTTGTTCTAGTGTTACATCGTGTACAAATGATGTTACACCGAATGCAAAATGCACACAAGCTTTCAGAACAGTTGTACTGACAACCGTTCCAGCCCCGAATCCAAGTACAAGAGACAGCCTGGACTCTGGAGCCTGTTCACTCAGCTTAGTTAATACTGAGAGAAGATTCCCTCTCCTGTGTGTGTGTGTGTGTAAATATATATATGTATATAATGCTATATATATATATATATATAATGCTAAATGGGTGTCAAAGCATCTTGAACCTGAACCTGGAAAGGGCCCCGGCCGGTAGTTGATTTGGTGCACCATCCGTGGAATTGAAGAGCGACAAAAACCATACTCGAGCACAAAGGACCCATTGTTACAAACAAACCAAAATAAAAAACAGTTGAATGTCTCACATTACATCCGTCCCCATGATCACTAATTAAAACATTACAGATAAGCTGATTTTCACTATTGAGGTGAATTAGTTGCATTGAGATATTTTATGATCACTTAGGAAATAGAGGTGAGCCTGCCTTCGTGGCTAGCAAATTAAATGCTCAAACTTGTTTGGACTTTGGAGTGTAAATCATCGTAGTAATATTATTGACAAGTGTTATACTTTTCATTTTAGAATGATTCTATTACATTTGCCATTGCATCAAAATCAAAATTATTTTCAATTTTCGTTTCTAATATTATCTTCACATTTATCTATATTTTTTAATACTAAATTCAAATTTAAAATCTAAATTTTTGAGTGCAATTTTGATAATAAATCCGCTGACATCAGTACTTGAAATTTTGAAATGCGACCAATAATTTGGGACGAGAAGAGTGACCGATGAATGATATGGGAGCTCAACAACTACTTGTACTCCTGCACAACGTTAAAATCCATCTTTTGCCCACCCCCGCCAAGGATCTTAGAAGAGAACCTAAAAAGTCGGTCACCCAAAAAAAAAAAAAAAAAAAAAATCCCATGCCATCACACAGCTTTCCTGATGAAAACAAAATGATGAACTACCGACACAACTACAGCTAGGGTCTCCCCGACTAAGAGATCCGTCATCCTACATTTATATTAATTATTCAACACTTATTTAAGTCAAAAAAGCTTATTGACATGATTATCCCAAGGTTAAAAAAACAAAAGAAGATCATAAAACACGAATTGACGAAAATCTCAATCATTACCTGATTAATGACAACCCATCTTACTACTGTTTTAGGATTCATACAGTTTGATCTTGAGCCACAGCGCTGTGGTCGTCGCTGTTTTTGTCTTCGTAATCCGTTCCAATTTTGGATGGTTTTTCCACTAACCAAAACCGAAAGATGAAAAGGATTAATGGTTTAAGTTTCTGTCGTTGATACATTAGTAAGCAATGTTTGATGTGATGAAAGTGGAATCGTGTCGGTGCTAACTGTTGAACGTTGATGTGATGAAGCACCAAACAGATAAAAAATTATTAAGATCCACAGAGGAGCTAAATTGACAGCAACTGAATTATTATTGGGCTTTAGCCAGGGCCCATCGCCAGGTTGCATTTCTTCTGCTGATTATTTCTCTCTGTTTGGATCCACTTGTCTGTAAATATTTTTTATTACATCATAAATGCATTATTATTTTTAACACCTTTTTTTTTATTATTTTGACATACGTTGTCACATCATAAAAGATGTTACCATATAGCTCTTAAAAATTTTATCAAAATATGAACATATTAATATATCACATCATAAAAGTTGATACAATATCATTTAAAAATGTTTTCCAAATGCTGAACATGGTGCATCTGCCGGAGATTGTCCCGTCTGAAGTGCTATTTTTAGGAGTTTTAATAAAAAAAAAATGTTTTATAACTATTTGATATATTTGAAGTAAATATATGATTAAAAAATGTGTTCACGAAAAACGTAAATATTTTTTCTACAAAAAACGAGATGATATTATGGAGAATTCGTCTAAAACCATTTCGCATTCACGGACGGTAACCCTCTACAGCTCCAATTTCATCCCCACTGTAGCAATCTCCGGTTTAGTTTACCGTAGGGCTACGGATAGTGTCTACCCTCATCCAAGTTGCAATCGCGTGCCAATTGGCCCAACAAGCTCCCCAGAAGTACAGAAGAATAAAACATACTAGTACTAGTCATTATTCAACTATGTGCAGTAATCTGCTAAACGAGGTGAGCTAAGTCCGGGAGCGGGAGCGGAAGCAAAACAAACCTACAAAGCCGAGTTTGAACCAACATCCTTGAAATGTAAACAATCCGTCAAGTAGCAGTTGGATGCAAGCGTCCGCTGCATATAACCACACATTCGACAGAAAGTGCCCCCATTCGTTACCAGACAAGTCCCATATTACTATTCAGGTGATACATCCGCTCTGACATGTAATTCCTTTTGAGGGGTCTTGACTCCATACTCAATTTCTGCTGGACTTTATCCCACTTATCTCCATCAATTTTTAATGGCTTCACCGAAAATTTAGCATTGAAATTTTTTTTTTTTTTTAAAAAAAGAGAAAACCAAGGACGGTCCGTTGACTTGAACTGGTAAGTGCTTTGGCCTATAGATCTAAGACGTTCAACTGATTAGCCATGTCGTGGTTTATTTGATACAGAGTCCTGCAAGTCATGACATGACTGCTTGCGTAAAAACAATTTCATACTATTCCATAGGGGTGAGCAATTACGGTAATTACCGAATTACCACCGATCGAAATCGATTTCAATTTGGTAATTCGAATTCGGTAATTCGGTCGGTAAATCGGTGGTATCGAATTAGTAAGAATCGAATTAGGGTCGAATTTGGTTTTGGGGTTTTTGAATTCGGATTTACCGAATTCGAATTGAATTCGGTAAAACGGTAAAATATTACCGTTTTCAAATTCGAAATTCCGAATAATATTATACCTCAAGCTTTTGTCGTTTCCAACGAAACAAAAAGCGAAAGACGGAAGAAGATTCACAACTCAACAAACACACGTAAGCCTCGTCGTTATGACAACCTAAAACCATTCACACCTGGGCAGTTCATCTTCGTCAATTTATAGGACTAGAGCAGACTCCACTATTATCCGTATATTAGTTTATTAAAGCATAAATACTGAATATTTTGCTCAAAGAAATCGATCAAAGGAGAAGCAGAGATGGCGAAACTGTTGCAGGATCTTGTGTACCAGGAAGAATCTCCTTCGATTTACACAACAGCCCTATCTGGGATAACTCTCTTGTTTTTGGCTTACTTGGGTATCTCAGAAACCTTGGGAAATCACCTCAAGTACTCCAAATTCTGGAACGTCAATTCACAGAAATCTGGAGGGGGAATCAAACTACCCAGCAGAACTGGGATGCTTCTACTCTACAGCCCAGCAGCCGTTGCGGATCTTGCTTCATTTCTGATCTTCCCCGGTGGTGGAATCAGGTTCTTGATGCTCAAATTAGCTATTACCATTCACTTCTCCAAGAGGGTCCTAAATTATGATTTCTGAATTTTAATGATCAATGTGAATTGTGTGTTGTTTTGATTTCGAATTTCTGGAGTGATTTGTGATCAGTTACATTCGAACAATTTGTAAGTTGTGGCTCAGTTCAATAGCATTGCTATTTGCTGATGAAAAATGGGCCGAAGAAGCAGTTTTCTGGAATTCGGTAATTCGGTATTTTTTTGTTTACCGAATTGAATTCGGGTTGAATTCGAATTCAGTAGTGTCTAATTCGAATGCGAATTAGGTCGAATATTTCCAGAACCATTTACCGAAAATTACCGATTTCAAGCTACCGAATTCGAATTCGATGCTCACCCCTACTATTCCACGCATATCGAATACAAGAAAGGCATTATGTACAAAGACTCACATAAGGTCCCGTTTGGATTGCATTTTCCGTCATTTTTCATGGAAAAATTACTGTAGCGATTTGATGTATGTGAGGAAAAAAGGTAATGGGGAAATGTGTTCACGGAAAATGACGAAATTTTTCTACGGAAAATAGCAATCCAAGCAAAGCCAATCCATCGGGACAAGTGACACTTGAGTCCCTACAAGCCAATACATCACATAAATTTGCCAAATTGTTTCAACTACATCAGTTAACAATGTAGTGACGACATTTCAAAGAAACACAGGCCATTCTAACCAGGAGAAATGAGTTTCTGCTACCCAGCTTAGCTCATCATTTAGCAATCTCCTTCACCTTTGCAAGGAGTCATTCTAGTCGGCTGTCCAGCTCTGTTCAACTATCTCACGCACCTTCCTGTTGTATTCACGTTTATTCTCACTAAACAACCTTGCTGCTTCAGAGTTGGCTGGCGAGTTAGGATTTGGATCACAAAGCAGCGACTGCAGTTCATAAAGGTAAGGTTTGTGTATCAAGCAAACGAAATACCTCCAAAAGCTTTAAAAGAAGAGAACAAACAAACAAATTAATACTGCACCATGGTCCAATGCACTGTATATATACCATGCAGAAGTTAATGCCCTACAAACAGTAGTTAAGGAACAAATAATCTGATCCCACTCCAAAAGCACACAGATGCTTGCTGGGCATACTTCATGGTTTGGGAACTTATAAAATGCTTATCTACAAATAACCCACAACAGTGCATTTGTATGGGTGTGTATATATATACGTAGATTATACACAAGTACGTTAAGAGCCTACCCATGTAATGCTGAATAAAACGGAGAAAAAATGCACAACAACATAAAGCAATCATCACAATTTCATTCACATGTGAACCACAAAAATTTCTCAACCTTTTATGTTTCAAATGATGAAATGCTTAACACAATTATCGTACCTGAATAGATGTAAGTATAGCTGCTACATCATAAATCGGACTCCACTGATTTTGCAGAATGTCCAAGCAAATACTTCCATCAGCATAAACTGGTAAAGAGTGAAGAGAGAGAGATGCAGTGGTTAACCAAACCACAGATGACACACACACACTGAAAGCTAATGAAAAGCATACAAAACTATATCACTGAGATGTATAGAAATAGCTACTACTGCAACCAACCAAAGATCGGACCAATTTTTCCCCCCATGAAACAAAAAATAGAATGTAACACTTCAAAACCAACCCCCCTTCTCCCAACCCACCTCTCCTCCGGTTTGTGCCACAAACTAGACATCTGCCCTGTAGGTTCACTAAATTGCAGAGACATTGCCTGTTGTTTACTTCAGTTAAATAGAGACCTATTAAATAATAAACAATTACCAATAATTGGAAAAGGAAAAGTGGGGGAAAAACCTTAAACTACTTTTAAATGGTTGGCCCATACTTTAAAAGCAAGTCTAATCCTTCATTTATCAGCCACCTGCTATCACTGCCACTCATCCTGTGTTTACTCACACCAAAACACAGTGGTCTTCCCCCAGAAGCACCCAGCCAATCCAATCATCGACCCCAAAATTCTGCCTCGTTACCACTAACTCTCCCTGTCCCTATTCTTTTGCCCCTCCCAGAATCTGCCATGACACTTCAGTTCCCAAAGCCTACTTTCCCTGTGATTCCGTGGTACAACTTTGACCAGTGTAAAAGCCAATTAAGATGAGAAATAATCTACAAATGAATTTCATCAAGGCCATGGAGATTTCCACCTCGTAAGCTCTAAGAAAGCAAAATGTTATTGGCATGAGGTAGGAAAAATATCAAAGCAAGAAATTAAGCACAGCATTTTGTATTACTAGATAAACACCATCATGATTGCATTATCTTATCATTCCCCGCCATTTGTCAATAAGCAAACATGCAAAAGCCTGTTACATGGTTATCACTGTCCACTCCAACCCAACTCCAGCAACTCACCAAGCCAAGACAGAAAGCAAATTTGAGGATCTCGCACACGATGAGAATAGCGCTCCAGGCAAGTATAATAATTAGAGAGGAAGTCTACTTAGAAACCTTAAGTAAGTTCCTTCGTCTCATCATAAGTTCTCCAAATAGGACCACCAATCAACAGAGTTCTAGCACATTAAGATGCAACTCTCCTCAAGAAAGCACATTTCAGAATAAAGCTGATAACAAAGCTTGAGCATATTTCCGTGACTTGTCCAGATATCAAATTATTTGCTAATTCATTACTACAATAAAGATACATTATCTTGTACCATCATTTTAACAGCAACCATTCATCCGACTCGAGGAAGTGGTGAACATTATTCACTTACTATTTGGGTGAAACATTCTTGAAATGAACCGCACTGTCGGTGGCTTATTTGGATAATCCTCAGTAAACTGAAGTGTCAACTTAAACGTACCTAGCAAACAAAACAAGCAAAAAATGAATGTATACATCACCAAAAACACGAATGCATAGCGTCGTAGCTGAAAATAAAAAGAATGTGTCCTAAGCCTTGTCAACTAATGTTGTCCCCCAAATATTAAAAAAAAAAATGCACATGATTATTGCTACCTTTTAAGTGAATGTCATGCTAATGGTCCACTTAAGGAATGACAAAAAGCCATCAGCTTCTATGTTACATAGAATGTTAAAATCACAGCTATAGACCAAAAGAGAACATGCCACTTAACGCATGAAAAAATTCCATCTGTTGGTCATGAAATAGAAAAAGCATACCCTACAAAAGGTTTCAAAGGACAGCACAACAAGATCCACAAATGAGGAATAAATTGAACAAATTACTAAAGCAATAGATATAACAACAAAGCCCAACTAAGACCTATTCAACCTGCAAAAAGTCCAATTTCCACTAACAAAATCCCAAAAGAAAATGTGTGATTACGGATGCCTCAAACTACTCAATAAACTCCACCATCGAAAAAATGTAGTTGGATGAAATACAATAATTAAAAGCATAAAATACCAAAAAAGAAAAGCAAAAAACATGTCTTAAGGAAGAAAGGGAGGGCTTACAAACATGTATGTTCCAGAAAAAAAGAAATTTAAAAAAAGAACCACATCCAGTTCAAGCTAAAAGTTGATTAAAACTCATGTTTAACAGCAAAATCTGTCTTACCTCCATCCCAAGGAGTGTCGTCTGGGCTGCACATTAAAAACCAACGGAATCAGCAAATCAAATATAAAGCTACACGAATTAATATTAGGGCCGAGAGCTGCTTAAATAAAAAGGTATGCTTCAAAATTACACGCAGTAAATACCCAAATATAACAGCGTTCCAAAGCGTTATATTGTTATCGTAAGGGGCACCACTGATGCCGGCAGGAGGGTCCTGCTGTAAACGCTTGAAATCCCTCATCAGTCTCTTCCTCGCCGGCGTCGACATGCTCCGCGCCACCTGAATAATCAAAAGTAAGCTCAGTTCTTGCACAGAAAAGCAAATTTCCTCATCCAAGATACTAAACCAATCTAACGCCAGGAAATTCAGATACCATTTTGAAAAATTTTCAGCTAAATCTAGAAGTCCTGAATAAAACCCATTAAGTACAAACCAGAAACCCTAGATCCATACACATCACCAGAATCTCAGCCGGAAAAGAGAAAATTTGAAAAAAAGAGGATGCCTAAACACTAGATTGTAGACATAAACAAACCTATATACAAATGCGAGAAATATAACCATGTCCATAAGCTTGTGCACAAATGACTATGGAAGGAGAAAATAGAATTACCACCTGGAAGAAGAAGCGACAGCAAAATTAGAGATGGTGATGCGCCGGGGAGACGAGAGATTTGAATTGAAGATGGATGATCGGCCTCGGGCAGAGTTGACAGGGGACTGGGGAATTCTCTTCTATGGCAGTGTTGGAGATCCGTCGGCCTCTCATATATTTTACACAGACGACGGCAGGAGATTATGGGGGAGAGTTGGCGTCATATATAAGCTGGTGAGGCATATTTTATGCGCGTATCTACCCACGGATTAAGCTGTGTATTTATCGTATCGCGGGGTCCACGTCAGGTCTTACAGATCAAATTCCGGATTCGGAGCTGCAGATCTTTTTCACCAAGTTGCTCCTACTGTGCTCGGTATGCTGCCCTGGCAGGCAGGCAGTACAAAATGCAAAAATTTCAAATTTTGCATTTTGCTTATATCGGACATATAATTTTTAACCATAAAAAGTATTACAATAATTATCTCAAATAAATATTTTAAATAACTTCTTATCCAAACGAACTCATAAAAAAACTAGTTTTAGACTTGACGCAGCATTGGCATGCAAATGTTGTGGTGCTCCTGCTTACTATTGTTCATGTTCAATTATAAACGAATAAAAATATGGATTAATCTTGTATATATTGTTAATGTATATATTATTATTCTTAGATCAATATATACACTATCACCGTCAAATATATGACACATATGTAAAATTTTAAATTATTTTCATGTCTCATTCATCTAACTGTGATAATATATACACTGACTGTGCATATAAGATTTACTCTAAAAATATTATCAATTTAGACATTTAAACTTATGTCTCATCGGAATTTAAACATTTAAATTTAATTAATATATAACCATTGGATAATACCAATCAAGTTTATTAAAGAATAAAATAAGTAATGAATGACCCATGTCAGAGCATTATAAACCTGTAAAAAGACGCAAACTGATAAATATGTATATTAGATTGATCGAGATGAAGTTTAGCAATGCAATTAGTTTTATTACCATCATTCTTTCCCACTATATTAATGGACTTTCAAGAAGTAGTTTGAAATTTGACCCTCATCTTTATATTTATTTTGGGAGAAGGCAATAAAGGATATGTGAAGTCCATAAACGTAATACAATTTTTATTGAGGGAATTATTTGCAATAATATATCACTCTAGGGTCAAAAGAGTGCAAAAAGAATAATTTAGGAGCCCGAGCGACTAATTTCCTCATATAGGAATCTGGTTTTGACAACTTGCAAAAGGAAGGGGGCTTGCGCCTTGCCACACTTGCGGACATGAAATGTAAAATATGAAGGAAGTTAGTGGCTACCAAAATAATTACAGAAACTAGATGGCAAAATCTGTAACTATTCCCAACTTCAGGGGTGGGGGTAAGTTTAAATTTAATCAGGCCGCATTGAGATTGCAGAAAAAGAATGAGTTTGTTTGGATAAGAGTTTATTTGGATGATTTATTTGAGATATTTACTGTAGCACTTTTGTGATGTGATGTATGTTTGATAAAAAGGTGGTTAGGAAGATAAAAAGGTGATTGGGATTTGTGAGGCAAAATTTTTTTTTCCAAATTTCCTTTGTCCAAACAAACTAAATGACTACTTATTTTCCTTCTGTCTTAATTAAATTGAATGAATGAAGCCCTCTCCAGCCACCAAACACGCCGGCCTCCCAAAGACACCATAGCCGGCGACTCTGAGACCACCATTTTTAGCTTTTCCGTCATCATAATGTTTCAATGACACGTCACTAGAGAACCTTCAGGCTTGTTTAGTTGTTTTTGTTCCCACAGTTGATTGATAAACCCTGAAAATGGTCTCTCTCAGCAGAGCCTCTAAAACCCTGAAATCCAAATACGCTCAATTTTCTCATTTTATATTCATAGGCAGGGCCAACAACGGCACAGCCCCAGTAGCCAATAGTTGTAATAGTAGATTGGTTTCACCCTATTGCCAGTTGGGTTGGGGTCAAAATGCCTTCTTTTGCTCACATTCTTGTCGACATAGCATCAAAGACGGTTCAAGCATAGATTTAAGTCAATACCCTTGTGATAAAATTCGTAACTTCTCAATTATTGCCCACGTTGATCATGGGAAGTCCACTTTAGCTGACCGGCTTTTGGAGCTCACTGGTACCATTAGAAAAGGACACGGTCAACCTCAGTACCTTGACAAATTGCAGGTACTTAGTACTTTTACTTATATACCGAATTCTTTTCCAGAGTCTTGTTAGTTATGTTGGTATGAACATGAAGTACGTTTATCTGGGGGGCTAAAGTTTCTGTTCTCTGCTGCTGATATACTGGTATCTCTTTTGCAGTCATTTGGTATGTCTATAGTATGGTATCTATATTTTTCCACTGAATTTAGTTTAGAAAAATTGCTTGATTTGACATTTAGTAGCACACTTTTGTGTGAAGTGGATGAGCATTTTACAAAGTTGAATTACACTAAAGAATTGTAGTCAGTGGTATGTGCTTAAATTGTAAACTATTTGTGTGGATCGTAAAGGAGGGATTCTGCATGCAGAAGAAAAAGATAATGACCTTCTGAGACTGTAATCAAAAAGTAGTCAAGGTTCCTCTCAATTGAGAGAAATCTGAGAGGTATTGTTTCTACATCAGCACAATTTTAGTAATCACTGGTTGCAGGGTGTGGAATACTTGATGGCATGCTCAAGTCGTCTGCTTGACATACTTGATAGTGGGTGTTCTACAATCATCTGATGCACAGGATTTTAGCTGGTGTACAAAAGTCTTGCTTTTCTTCCCCTATCCTCGTTGCTTTCTTTTTCTCTTAACATATGTGTTTTGTTGTTGTTGTTACATTCTTGTCGGCTTAGGTAGAAAGAGAGCGAGGAATAACTGTTAAGGCGCAGACAGCAACTATGTTTCATAAGCACAACTTCTTGGGGAGTGATACGTACTTTTTACTGAACCTGATTGATACGCCTGGGCATGTGGATTTCAGCTATGAAGTTTCGAGATCTTTGGCAGCTTGCCAGGGTGCCCTTTTAGTGGTTGATGCAGCACAAGGGGTCCAAGCGCAAACTGTTGCAAACTTTTATTTAGCTTTTGAATCCAACTTGGCTATAATCCCTGTTATAAACAAAATTGATCAGCCAACTGCTGATCCAGACCGTGTGAAAGCACAATTGAAATCCATGTTTGATCTTGATCCAAGTGACGCACTGTTAACATCTGCAAAAACAGGACAAGGTTTGGAGAAGGTTCTTCCGGCTGTCATTGAGCGGATACCTCCTCCTCCTGGAAAAAGTAATTCCCCTTTACGTATGCTCTTGTTAGATTCTTATTATGACGAGTACAAGGGAGTTATATGCCACGTAGCAGTTGTTGATGGTGCTGTAAGAAAGGGCGATAAGATTTCATCTGCTGCAACTGGTCGATCCTATGAAATTTCGGACGTTGGGATCATGCATCCTGAACTCATCCCTACTGGAGTGCTTTTAACTGGACAAGTTGGATATGTAGTCAGTGGCATGCGATCAACTAAAGAGGCTCGTGTTGGAGACACTCTTCATCATTGTCGAAGCACTGTGGAACCCCTTCCAGGTACTTTATGGTTTTCTTAATTCCTACTAGTGTTCTTAATATCAGGTGATCCTAGACTATGAAATGCTAAAAAACTGGCTCATGATCAGATTCTGAACTTTTACTTCATTTGCTGCTCTTGTTAAGTAGTTGTTGTCTTGATAATAATATGTTGAATTGAAGTCTCAAAGAAGGGAATTGTTGAACTGACTCGTTATTGTGGAGATGTTAACATTTTTTGAAACTAAAGTTACCTGCCAAGAGGCGAAGGATGAGTATTGCTGCACTTTTTGATTCATGAATCCATGCATCTAATTAACTTCAGTCATTGTCAGCTGGAGAAGAAATCTGGGCAATTCGTCCTACCTGGTTTTGTTTTCTCTGCTAATTTGTGAATTATATTCCATATTTATCCATAGCTTTTCCTAACTATGATAATGCTTTTCGTGCTTTTGTTAATTGAAGGTTTCAAGCCAGCAAAACATATGGTATTTTCTGGCCTATATCCTGCTGATGGATCTGATTTTGAAGCACTTAACCATGCTATAGAGAGACTGATGTGCAATGATGCCAGTGTTTCTGTTACTAAAGAGACTAGCTCAGCACTTGGCATGGGTTTTAGGTCTACCTTCTTTAAGCTTTACAAATTTAGAGTTTGTCTTGGTTTCCTGCCTACTCTCTCCTCACGTGTTTGTTTTTTGGCCTATAGGTGTGGTTTCTTGGGGTTACTTCACATGGATGTTTTTCACCAGAGGCTTGAACAGGTATTGTTATATTTCTTTCATAATCTTTAAATAAAAAATGATTGACTGTTGGATCGTGGATGCATGTATTAGATTTTTACGTTTTATTGTGCTCTGCTGGTTGCAATTGTTGTGTCGAAAGTTTCCACAAATTTTAGCTTGTTCAAAAGTCAATGCACCTGAGATTTAAGTTATAGATATGTCTTTTCCTGATTTTATTTTGATATTGTTGAGGGAACAACTTTTTCACTGAGAAAGTCTGAAGTTGAAGGCTAATTAGGTTGATCAATAGACCCACATAATAGTTGCTTCTATTTCCTGGAAGAACAGCAGGAACTAGTATTTCTGCTTATAAGAATGAAAATTTTGAATTCTTATTATGTTGTCCGTTTCTTGTACGGAACATGCTATACACTCTATGAACTGTTCCAAACAAAGTTTTCTCAATCCTTGCCTTACTTATATTATGAAGTTTTGATTTATGCATAATAGGAACATGAAGCACATGTCATTTCAACTGTTCCGACTGTACCATATATTTTCGAGTACTCAGATGGAAGGTATGTGGATATATGTTGACGAATATGGTATGGATGCTTTCTCCTCTGATTTTTGTTTATCCATCTTTCAGCAAGTTAATAGTTCAGAATCCTGCTACATTGCCTTCAAATCCCAAGCATCGTTTGACAGCTTGCTTGGAACCTACTGTGGTAGCTACGATAATTATCCCTAGTGAGTAAGCTCTCACACTGGGGTAGCTACTATTATTATCCTATCAATTTTCTATGTAGTGTGCAAGCTTTCTGTTGTGCTTTGTTTATGTGTGCTGCTGAAACCTAGATGATGGAAGTCATTTACTTAGATTGCCTTTCCACTTGAAGGTATGTCGGGTCTGTTATAACTCTTTGCTCTGAGCGGCGGGGGGAGCAGCTAGAGTACTCATTTATCGATAGGTATATCGACACTCTTTCATGATTACCACCTTCCTAATTTCTAAAATTTTCTTAGCCTTTTTAGTTGATGCGGGTCTACAATGACTATCAGACTGAGGCTGAGTTAACTTCCTCATCTTGTGTTTCATTGCAGTTACCTACAATGCATTTTTATTTGCTTTCTATAAAGTTCAAGATTCATGTAAATACTGATCGTTCATATTCAATGTGTTTCAGTCAACGTGCTTTTATGAAATACCGTTTACCATTACGAGAAATTGTTGTGGACTTTTACAACGAATTGAAGAGTATAACATCTGGATACGCATCATTTGATTATGAGGATGCAGGGTAAGTGTTTTTCCTCACCGCTCAACCCGCTCTGTCTTGCTCTCTCTCATGCACACACAGCCACATAAAAGCACACATGTATGCATAGAGAGACATCAAAGAGATGTGAAGTGCATTAGAGTTTCCACAATAATCTTCCCATCAAGTCGTGTCATTTTGTATAATCAGTAGCTCACTTGGCTTGAATTTTTTTTTTTTTTTTTTTTTTTTTGGGGGGGGCCTGTCTCAAAATTTGTTCTATTAACAGATACCAGACCTCAGATTTGGTGAAACTTGATGTTCTCTTAAATGGTCAATCAGTTGATGCTATGGCGACTATTGTCCATAAATCAAAGGCACAACGTGTTGGCCGAGAACTTGTGGAGAAGCTGAAGAAATTCATTGACAGGTAAGTTGATAAAAAATTAGTAGTTTCATCATAAATTTTTGTTCAGATAGCCCATTATTTGGGGAAAATTTTCATAAACACGTCTTTCAATCACCTTTTTTTTTTCCAACTACTTTTGTATCTCACATACATTACATCCTAGAAAGTGCTATAGGTTCATTCTAAACAATTTTCCCAAATAATCTTCTATCTGAGCACTATGATGAAGCTTTTGTCTGATTTTTATTGGGAACTCCCTCAGTTTCTGACCCTGACAACTGAACAGGCAAATGTTTGAGATAACAATACAAGCTGCCATTGGATCAAAGGTCATTGCCAGAGAAACGTAAGTTGCTTAATTGATTTCAAAGAAAAACTCTTGGACGACATCATCAAATTAGTTCTTGGATAATGTTTTAAGACCACAGTGGTTGCTGGTGTCTCTTGCTGTGTGAACCTGTTATTGTTATGTGCTAAAAGCCAAGTTAATGTTATGGATGTCAAAGTAAACTTTGAATTCAGCCTAAAAATTTAAGCTTTGATATCCCTTTTCTTTACCAGATTTCTTTTTCTCTGCTTCCTGTCTTTTAGGCTCTCGGCTATGAGGAAAAATGTACTTGCAAAGTGCTATGGTGGTGATGTTACCAGAAAGAGGAAATTGTTGGAGAAGCAGAAAGAAGGGAAGAGGAGAATGAAGCGTGTTGGCTCTGTTGATATACCTCAAGAGGCTTTTCATGAGCTATTGAAGAGTTCATGAAGATAGGAGAGCTCTTTGCTCATCGTTCATGCCCATACTCCATGAAGAGATTTTTGTCTAGTATTGAGTTTTCCTGAACAGTTCGCTTGGTAATTAAACCATCGTTATGAGTTTCGGATTATCTTTGTGGCATCGTTGAATCAACCAAGGCAGCCTTCCTGAAAAAGGGGGAAAAAAAATTAAGGTAGCCGAATTACTTGCTGGTTTGGATCAATTGACGGAGTCCAAATTGTATGCTGGGTTCTCTTTTGCGTATTTGGTCGAGCATCGGAAAGACCGGCAATAACGTTGACGTCGTAGTTCGGTTCCTTTGGACTTCTTCTTTTTTTTTTTTTTTAAATATATAGCGTATCTTCAATAGATTGTCCTTTTTTGTGGACTGTAACATAACAAAAAATTTTTGTAGGAGAAATTGCTGATATTCTACTCTTTTGATAGAAAAAGG
Organism: Coffea eugenioides; assembly: GCF_003713205.1. NCBI lineage: Eukaryota > Viridiplantae > Streptophyta > Magnoliopsida > Gentianales > Rubiaceae > Coffea > Coffea eugenioides. The sequence goes on from NC_040045.1 coordinate 48,453,831, forward strand.
ATTAATTTTTCGTACACTGATAATATATACATTGTTATTAGATGAATGACAATAATATAAAATTTGAATATAAAATTTAATTTTTACATGATGTCATAAATTCAACGATAATAATGTATATATTGTCAATGCATATAAGATTTGCTTATGGCAAAATCCCAATATTGGGCAAGAAATTGATTGGCCAAGTATTTAGGTGCCAGTTGCATGTGAACCGGTAAAAAATGTTTCTGATTACCATCTGCTCAGGTATTGTTGAAATAAATTATTTTGTATTTCTAAAATTAAGTATTTTAATTATATAATTTGAATTGAGTTGAGAATGTTATAAAATTTTCAAAATAAGAAGGGATAATTTTAGAGACATCCTTTGAGGTTTCTCATAATATCACTTAATTTCTCCGAAGAGTTGAGATTTTTAAAATTTTATTTACCGCTTATATCGGTTTGACAATACTAAATATTCCTATTAAATATCACAAATCGACAACATCACCCTATCTCTTAATAAGTATTTAACCAAAAATAAAATAAAATAAAAATTTAAACCAAAATATGTAGATTAAAAAATAAATTGACATCTAATAATGACCCATGTTTCTTTATATCGAGGTCGTGGTTGGACAACAAAGAACGTGGGTAAATTAAATCTAGTTGAAGTTAATCACTTAAAAAGATTTTTATGGGTAATTGACACCTTGAATGTTTTCATGGACAGTTAGAAGGAAGTCAAAAGATTTTTTTAGGAAATATATTTTAATACATGATCTAGTTTAAGTTCTACTGAAAATTAAAATAATTTCTTCATACGTGTGAATTTTTCAAGGTATAAATTTTGCTTTGGTTCTAATATAACAAAAATAAATAGTTTAAGTCAAGTAATTTACACCTTATGAAAATTCAACCTTATTTCAGTTTTTATTGTTGTTGTAAACTTCAAAAGTAAGATAACATAAGGGTAGTATTAGAATAAAAGTTTTATCTTTCTTATATTTCCTCTAAATGGGTTAAAATGTTATAAGAAATATCAATCCAAGTGTGGTAAATGAGATTTTAAAAATCTCAGAGGAGTCAAGTGATATTATGAAAATCCTCAAGGGAGGTTTCTGCAATTATCCCAAATAAGAAAGATGAGTGACATTTTTAAAACTTTAGGAGTGGTAACTGAAACTATCCAAAACCTTGGGGGAGGTTTCTGCAATTATCCCTAATTTCTATCATGGCTCTCCAGAGTTGGTTTGATCCATGTCATCAACAGGAGTCGCGGACGGAGCACCAATGGATACCGAAAATGCCGGCTGAGTTCGTTGCTTCCTCAAATTCACACTTTGCGAAGCTGAAGATGATGATTGGCTCAGAAAGCTTGATGTGCAACCATTAGAAGAGGTGACGGTCATTTGCTCATCCCACTTCAACTTTTTGCCTAAATTTTCCACCTTAATGTTTGCTGGAGTTGCACCACCTCCACCAACCATTGTTGTAATTGCAGCTGCTATAACTGAACGGAAACTAGGATCTGATGTGATTGCTTTAGTTAATGTTTCTGTCAAAGCCTGCTGTGAGGCTGGTGCTTGGTAGTTCTTCTGCTTGAATGGCTGGTAGAGGTGCTCTTGGGACGTTCTTCCAGATGATAAAGTGCTAATCATTTGGTTCTTGTTATAGGATATTGCACCATAATTGAGGTTATTATTGCTCCAAAGTGCTGGGGGGACGTTTGTTTGTGATGGTGAGAAGCTCAAACTTGTTGAAGGAAGTCTAGATTGAAGGCTGGTGGAGGAGAACATGTTGAATTGAGCAGATGAAGTGGATGGATTAGTGGTAAGGTCCAGAGTGATACTGGGAAATGGAGATGAGGAAGAGTTAGGCAGATAATATGGATGATATTTTGAGTTGTCGGACAGGTTAACATTTAGGCCATGTAGATTGCTTCTTAAGTTAGTCGTAGCTGCTGGTCCGAGTCCAGGTTCAGAACTCGAAGAGCCGGATAGAAGCATGGACGCTGCTGCGGCTGTGGCTGAGGCCATGGCTGTGGCTGAAACTGGAAGTGGATGGTTATGGGTTCCTTCATAGGTAGTAATCAATATGGACATGTCCTCAGCACATCGTTGCACCTGAAAAGAAGTTACTTAGACAACGAGAACCTTGTACATATCAGATAAGGTACTGACACGGGAAGACATGCTAAATGTTAATTCAATGATAAAAGATCTGTTGCCAAAAGACAAATTAAAAACTAATCGTTTTATGCCATATCAAATAACCTGCTTCCTAACCGGGCATGAAGGAGCAACAGTGCAACGATAATATGCTCGAGGGCAAGGATTACCCTTAGCAATCTTTTGTCCGTACTTTCTCCATTGGCATCCATCACTCATCTGCAGGAGATCGATCCTCAAATCAGAAAAAATGTGCATATATTTACGTATCAAAAGTGACTCTACAATGCACGATGTAATTAAAATGCTTACAGTAGGGGTATCACATCTTGCTCGGACAGAAACCCTAGCTCTCTTAATACTAGCTTGAGAAAGATCGTCATCTTCGTTTCTCATTGCCTTCAGAACTTTGCTGGGTGGCCATGTTTCTCCTGCAGCTTCCTCTTCTTTGGATTCTAATGCGCTGTTGTCAGGGCTTGGATCGGTGCTGAGATCTATAGCATCTGATTTACAGTCTTGGAAACAATTGAAGTCTAAACCAAGCTTAAGACCTTCCTTCAAATTTTCATCCTCTTTTCTATTCTTGAAAGAGCTGCTGCTATCATTATTGTTCTTCTTTGGGTCACTTGGACTTCTTCCAAGACAAAGAGATACAAGTTCAAGTTCTTCAATTTGTCCATTTCCTGAAGGAGGTGGATCATGATCGCTTTTCTTATTGGCTTCTGGCTGACAAATATCAACAAAGCGCATTTGAAGGGACTTGTAGTCCTTCTCTATTTTCTCCAGCAGTGTCTTTAGCCTGGCATTCTCTTCTCTGACTTCACTCATTTCTGCTTTTGCAGATTCAAATTCATCATCCTAAAATTGTGAAGATACGAAAGAATTAATAAGATTAAAACGTTTATAATCCCGTCAATTTGTCAACCCTTACCGGTTGCATTAGTAGGAGTTCTTGCATTCTAATTATAATTTCTAGTGACTGGCAGCCTACTTGCTTGAATTCAACAACTACAGAGTCCTAGATTAGGACATGCATGTATTAGATAGTAGGCAATCGACCTAAGACCTAGGGATAAATGACATATATGTCCATAGCTGCAGGGGTAATTGATAGGTCAATCGTGATTACTTTGGTTGATCATGATTTCTTACTGACCAATACACTATTCTTGAAAGAATCAATCCCCTATTTTTGAGAAACTATCTTAATATTTGACTGAAAAAGGGCATTAGTTCTTAAATTAGCTGCAAAAGTTTAAAAACTGATCATTCTCAGGATCTTGGCATTTTCTCCTTGTAGATATTGCAATAAAACAACTAATCAAACCTTGATCCGATGGTAAAGATCATTAAGGTGGTGGCCTCTAGAGTGAAAGATAGCTCGGGTTTGAACATCCTAGTATTCATTATCATAAAACCATCGGATATTGCTATATATCCGCTCCTGATCCTTCATGTAAAAAACTGTAATTCTTGACAAGCTATATATTCATCGTGGAAAACTCCTGTTGAAATTTGAATAAAATTCCAGTGTTTAGTGAGATACTACTCAAAACTCACAGTACATCTCGTTTTCAAGAATGATGGAGAAAAGTTGAACTTCCACGAATAAAATGACAAGAACAAGAAAATAAAATAAAAATAAACAACAAAAACGGTAGGGTGCGTGGTTTTTTTCTTCCAAGTCCAAGAACTATAGGTGTTGTTTTTTATTTTTTATTTTTATTTTTTGAAATACATAATAAAATGAAAAACAGAAATAAATAATTCGACATGTTTACCTTGAAAGCTTCTTTACTGCATTCCACAGCATGATGGCTAACAGAATCGTCACTTATCTTATCTTCTGCCATTGGAGTACCGTACCTCTCCAGAAAGATATATAGATGAAGATGTTCAATCTTCCCCAACTCTGTGTTGCTAGACGACGAAACTTCTCTTTGTAGCCTTTCTTGAATTAATTCCTATCTCTGCAGGTATCTCTTCTTTTAAAATAGCCTGTCGGTTGGAAACTATTACCTTTATTTTATGTGAATTAAATCTAAGTCTCTCGTCCTTCCACACACACTCAAAAAAAAAAAAAAAAAAATTGTCAACTGCCCGCATAGATCATGTATGTTTTTTAAATGGCAAAAAGACTACTGATAATTAGTACTAGTATTTAAACAAGTAGAGACTAAAAAAAATTGAACTTGAAGGAAGAATTCAACTTCAACGTTAATGACAGATGAGCTATGCATTACATAAAGATGTAACGAAAAGTTCGGTAGTCAACAAATATTGTAATACAAGTGTGTTGTATTATCAACTGAGGTGTATAATTAATGTTAAGGATTTTATTGTTCAACCAGTCAGGGCACCATGGAGGCATCCTACCTTCTATGCTCCGCAGGCTCGGTACTGGCAAGTAGATTTCGTTCTGATAAATTTGCTTGAAAATACACTCAATTCTCATCATCTACTTTTTAGGTTTCAGTCAGAAAAATTCGAATTCCTCTAGGAAAAAATAATTTATTTCAGGAGGTGGAACTGATAAGTGAAACTGATAACACTTTCACATAGCAACTGTATATTAGTTCGTTGACAGAAGCCTTGATGTGTGTTGCGGATGGTACTGCAACTACAACTAGCGTAATCAAAACAAGGTGAAGAAGAAGAAGAACTTCCATCCATGCAATACCCTTTCACGAAATGAAAAGGGTAGTGCCAAGCATGATATTATTTAATTCTAGATAGACTTCCATCTAACCAGAACTTGTTTAGAAAAAGTAATCAGAAATTGAACTTGGGGGGCACCTGTAATGTTAAAGCTAGTGTATGTATCCTTGTCCCTGATATATTTCATGTGGATATAGTGCTGACTTTTTTTGAGAAATTTGAGTGTCTCATCGGTCATCATCACCTCGAATGCCGACCATACTCTAGTTTTGTTTTCGATGATTGCAGATTTTTCATGCTGTCAAGCATTAACTGAGCGGTTTGTTAACGAGTTCCAAGAAAACACCCCTCAAGGAACAGTAAATTTTGAAGGCACGTTCAACCCTCCTAACATACGATTCTTAACTCTTAAGCCTATAAAAGAAAAGAAAAGAAAAGAAAACAGAAACTTCGTTAACTCGGGTCTTTTGACCTCAAGATTTCTTGCTTTCTCTTGGGATCTGACAATTTAACACTACTATACCGATCAACGAGTCTCATATGCATTATCGTTGGTGAGCATGAAAGTGTTAATCTGCCAACCACGATTTTTAATTTTCTGGGCCGATATCAGAGTGTATTCTCCTTTCCATGACCGGATTAGTTTACAAAGACCAACTAGCTAGGGTCCATGTCTCCAAGGCAAATAGGGTATGAGACAAAAGAAAAATCCTACTACTTTAGATGACGTACAATTAATATTATAGACATAGACTAAAAATGGCTCGTTCTTTGATTTTTAGAAATCATCATGCTTGTATTGTCTATCGTTTCAGCATATCTTTTTTTTTTTTTTTTTTTTTTTTTATCTATAGTCACCATTTTGTCATACTGCGACGATATTATATTGGAATGTAAAGTGATAAGAATTGATTAGGGAATCGGACCCTTCGCCGCAGCAACAGGCCAACAGCTACTGCACTAGAGCCGACTACTTTGTTCTTTCACACTACAGCCAGTAGGCGTACTGATTCTACTGAATGGCACCGGTGTCTCCTTTTCTTTCCTTTTCCTTTCTGTACTTTCTTTGGAGATGTCGAATTCTTCCACCCCTGACGCCCAAACCAAGTTAAAAAATAAAAAATAAAAAGGGTGATCCGTTGTAGTAAATTTATCCTTTGAACTTGCGACTCTCATCAGCTAAGACTTTTTGAAAAGAAAAATAGATGGATGAACTGTACTGAACCCTTGATAATCAAACGGCGGTCAAGTTGAGGGAGAGATGTAGCGCCTGCAGGTATAAGAAGGAAACCATATATATGTGAGTAAATCTTATATGCACTGACGTGTATACATTATCTCAATTGGATATATGATACATATGTAAAATTTGAGTTTTAAATTCAAATTTAGATTATATTTCATGCATCTAATGATTAAGACATATACACTGTCAGTATATAGAAAATTAATCATATATATATTGAATATATGGTACTGGCATGCCAGAGCAAGACCAAGACCAGTAGACCACAAGATTTTTGTAGTTGAAGAAACATACATGAGAATATTTAATTCAGAGATTCTAATCCTAAGTTTTAAGACATCCAAATGACATGTTTAATGCTTTTTCATCATATACCCAGTGCTTTATTTTAGACGGTGGAAATCTTGAGAATCAGATTTTTAACTGATTTCGTAAAATTCAAGTGATGCATACGCAGACTAATTAACCGCTCCGTTAGGCAAACAACTACAAAAAAAAATATATAATCCAAGTTATGATCCGGGTGGGTGTAACTCACCAAATTAATCAATTTACTACACTCAACAGCTGATAAATGATAATGGGTTAGCAGGCATTACCGCTCAATTCTTTCTTTCTTTTTTTTTTTTTTTAAAAAAAAACTTTTTCTTTACACTTAAAGAAAAATTACAGCAATTATCATAGTATGACTTGTATGTGTCCCTTTGCCTCCATCTTAGCCCAAAAAAAAAAAATTAACAGGAAAAATAATTATGAACTGCTACTTTTCTTGACCTGTAATTAATTTTGTTAAATCACTCCAGTACTGCATTTACTAATGCGCATTCAGTAACTATTCAAGGGATATGACTAAGATGGTGGCCCCGCCGTTGTCAGACAATCCGGACAAGCTTTTGTATAACTGACCTGAATATGTGGAGGCTTTGAGGCCAACTTGTGATTTATTTTAGTGATTTAGGTCAAAGGAATGAGATAATCGGGCAATTAAGTACTACTTAGTATGTAGTAGTAGTAGTTTTTAACGTTAGATTAGGGTTAGTATTAGCTCGAGCATTTATTTTATTTGAAGGGTTGGCAGCGTCTTGGAAAAACATAGTACTTAGTATTTAAAAACAAAGTAAAGACTGATTAAGAGCATTGACCAAAGCATATTAGTTGACAAAATATCAGCCACTGAGGTTGAAGATGGCTTTGCTATGCCTATAATATATGGCTATGCAGCGGTAGGAGTCTAGTATTATTTATACCGTACACAACGACTGTGTATGAGCTAATGAAGCGAGTAGTAATTAGAATTCGCACGTATGCGAGTTTTCAACTGCAACTAATACATACGATCCAGTACGACCATCCATGAAGAAGACAATTACAAAATCTTTGGGCCTTGTTTGGATTGATTGTTATTTTTAAATTTTCTTTTATCTTTTTTGCGAATATTTCTTTTACATAATTTTTTTATCTTACATACATCATATCATAAAGAAGTGCTATAGTAAATTTTTTTTTGCTCCAAAAACTCTTCAAAAGATGCAATCCAAGCGGGCTCTTAATTTTTCATGCCCATAAGCATATTCTTATCGGCTACATCTAGCACTCACCCTCACACTTTTTAGGGATAATATCATAAACCTCTGTTGAGGTTTCTCCTACTATCACTTAACACTTTTGAAATTTTAAAAATATTACTTATCTCCCCTAGTGATTGCAAGAAGATTAATTATATTAATCCTCACTTGATACGTAATTCACATATCAAATAAATGGAATTCAAAATATTATATATAAAAAAAAATCGATTTCTTGTCTCGCCCCTTTATCCAACAGTCTCTCTAAATCCTCTTTTGGGATGACTATGCAATTTTTCATTTGTAAATTAAAATAAAATAAATTTTGTTTATCTTTTATTTTTTATGATTGTGATAAAGTGGAAGTATGATTTCTCTTTTTTTTTTTTTGAGTTGATTTTTATAATGATTACTGCACCTCAAAGGCATAGGTCATGGGTTAAAAAACAGTTAGAAAAAAAAATATAGAGTTCATAAGAAATCAATTTTGAGTATATAGAGTTAAATTTTGGTGCTAGTGTATTTCTTTATAAATATTTTTTTTATTTTCTAAATTTTTATTTTTTATGAATTATAACTTTATAATGTGGTGGCACGACACAAAAACCTTCGGACTGAGCTAAGGCTGAACAAGGATACTAGACTTTCGATTTTCGGCCTATGGGCCTTATATTCACCAGGACCCTCCTCTGTTCATCTTAGTTAACTTTGTACAAGATAGCGAATATGGAATGTCTAGCCTTTGAATCGGGTACCAGATAACCGATTCCCATTCCCCCCCTCCCAACCGTGCCATACACCGAAAAAAAAAAAAAACAAGGGGGTTTGCCAGATGCAAGGTGAATTTCTCATAATATTGCTAAAATTAAAAATCGTCACAAATTTGGTTCTGTCCAGTGGAGGGTCCTCAATTAGGGGTCGCCGCAACTCCGAGGTGCGGTTTCAAGTAAAAATAATTTTTATTTTATTTATTTTGGGTTGCTTCAGTTTCTTTTTTTTTTAAATTCCTTCAAAACATCGCGCTCATTTGATTAGTAGCGAAGGTTTTTTTTAAAATTTTTTTTTGCATCGCGGCTCATGAGATGAGCCGCAATAAGTTTGTTTATTTTTTTTTTTGCATCACCGCTCATCTCATGAGCGGCGATGCAAAATCTTGTGCTACATATTTCATCAGCCGCGATGCAAAATCTTGTGGTATATATTTCTTCATTTTTTTTATTGAGGTATATATTTCATTTGCCAAAGAGGCCAAACAAAAGAAAGGACAAATTCAGGAACAGGACTTCCAAGGTGACATCAAACACTCGCAGGTTAAACGCAAGTCATGCTGTCCCGCACAATGATGTGAAAAAATAAATGTTATATCTTGTTAATCATAAATTTGATCAGTTTATGTACCAGATAATTATAGTTAAGTGTGTCGCGCCCCATTTTTTCGCGAGAAAAATAAAAATAAAAAGGTGATTTAGAAAAGATGTGATTTTATTTTAAAACAAGTTAAAAGGGACCTAGAATGGGACTTTAAAAAAAATGCGACAATTTGGGTCCAAAAATATAGTCTAAAAGGATTTTTTAAGAAAAAATAGGAGTCGTCACTTGGTATCGAGTTTGGGTGTACCAAGTCACCCAAAAAGCGTTTTTAAATAAAATAAAATAAAACCCTTTTCGACAACTCCAGGTCTTTGAAAACAGAGAAAATGAGTTCGAGAGTCACGGTTGAAGAAAGGGAAGGCAAAGGTTCAACTGACTCAAACCTAAGGCACCCTTTCAACCTAGTCTAAGCTAGTTGCGAGGTTTAGTCAAAATTTTCCTAATCTAACCCTTAATTTTATCATATTTGGATGTTTCCTACATGGATGCAAATATAAATTTATAAAAAACATCAAAAGGGACAAAATGTTCATTCAAGGGTTTGATTGAACCAATCGCATTAATTGCGAAGGCCAAAATAACTCCTTGAAGGTGTCACGAGTATGCAAATGATGAATTTAAAGTAAAGAAAAGAAATTAAATTATATACATATATATAAGTGATCAAAGAAAAAGGGAATGCAACATAAAGGGTGTGGGAAGCAAAAACTTGTGACATAATTTTCTTATACATGGATTAATAGGGTATTTAAACTAAAAAGTTATAATCACCCATTTCCCATGTTTGAAAAATAATTATCCTAACATGAACAAGCAAATGAACTAGCTTAAATGAGATGCAATTCTAAATGACATGATTTGTACCTACAGAGGGTAAGGGATAATATAATAGGGAATATCATGCAAATGAGAAAAGATCCTAAAAATGAAAATATGCATGAGAATGTAGTGAATAGCTCACAAAGATGAATCTAGCGCAAGACGACCTAAAAGGTCTAGCGTTGGACTAACCCATTTCTAAAAATCCTTACTAGCGTTGGACTAGCAAGTAAGCGGAGGGAGAAGCCACAACTAGCGTTGGACTAGTGTGGTGACGTCATGCATTAACAATTCATAGTGAAGCAAATAAAGCATAAATTAAAACAAATAAACACATAAGAGCACGTAACACATAACACGTAAGCATAATATCTAGATGCCAAAATCCTAAGAAAAGCGGATAAAACACATAACACATAAGCCACATAAACACGCAACTTATCTATTACACCGGGGAGCGCCTAACTACAATCTAGGAGGGAAAAATATAATAAAACAAATCTAATTATCCTATCTATTACATTTTTGAGGTATTTAAATACCTCTCGAATCATTATAAAAACTAACTAAAACATATATAAGAAAATTTGAATGAATATTTAAATCAAATAAATAAAACATATAAAAATATATAAACACATAGGAACACATAGGAGCACATAAGAGCACGTAATTGACATTGAAATAATAAAAAAGGAGTACCTCCCGTTTGAAGTGGTGACTAAATGGAGTCAAATTGTCCTATTTATACTCACAATGAACAAAAGGATCATGGCACCAATTTAATTGAAAAAGAAAATAATAATACAAGTACTAAATTCACGCTAATATGTCAGACGTAAAGAAATTTAAGTAAATCTAAAAATATTCAAAATTAAGTATATTCAAAAGCAGCATAATTAGCTATTAAAGAAAAGAAACAATCATAATAAAGAGAGTCAAAATTCATCAGGGACTGAATTGCAAAAATTGAAAAACTTTCAGGGATAAAAATTATATTTTTCCAAAGTTCAGAGGTCAAAAATTAAATAAAAGATAAAATTCAGGGACCAAAGTACAATTACTATAAGGACCGAGTTGAAAAGAATTTAAAGTGTTATGGGCCGAAGTAAAACTACTCCAAAGATCAGGGGCCAAAGTGCAAAATTCGGTTTCTGATTTGGGAGAAGAAAGGCCATCAGGCCGTTATTTTTATTTATTTGGGCCAGATACTACCTAAGCCCAACCGAAAATCCAGACAAACGAGCAGGCCAGCCCGTCATTTTATCCCTCAAACCCAACCAAAAAAAAACATGGGCTCCGACCTTCTAGCCCAACCAAAAAATAAGAAACAAGCCCACTAAAAAAATTAACTTAACCCAACCCACTTTCCTTTTCTTTCTTTTCTTTCTCTTTTCTTCCCCATACGTTTCCTTTCCTTCTTCTTCGGCCAACCGAAGAAGCTTCAGCTGGCAGCCATGGTGGCGCCGCCGCCACCGGACCGCCACCGCCGGGGACCTTTCCGGTGATCAAAACTTCTCAAAATACACCTCCCCACTCCATTTTTCGCGTAGGTTCCATTTTTGGACTTAGTTTTTACAGAAAATGACCCAAAAGTGGCCAAAATGCCAAGAAATCAGTTCAGTTTTTATTTTTTTTAAAACCCTCACATCTTCACCAAAAATCATAAAAATTATGCCAAAACCCTCCTTATGACTTCTACAATACGACTATGATCTTAGTTTGACAAGTAAACAACAACAAAAGAATGCATTAAATCAAAACAGCCCCAAAAATAAAGAAAATATTTCAATGCCTTTAAAGGCTCAAAACTTCAAAATACTTAAATAACCCAACATTTTCAGATATTGGTGCTAGCTAACGGTCATCCGTTTTGACAACAACATGCACAATGTTCAGCTTTTTAATCCATTTTTCCGTTTTCGGCATTTTACCAAACAGTTAACATGCATACATAATAAACATTTCCTTTTCCTAAAACTGGCTCATGCCATTTCCCAAAATTTTAACAACAGAACAACAACACTGAAAGGCAACCGAACAGGAGAAAATAAGCAACAAAATATGAGTGTAAGGTGAAAAACAAAACTAAAAAAAACGAGAAAGAAACTACCTCCAGAATATTGCAGTCACTCGTTTGAGCTTTGTGGGGAAATTCCTAGCTATGATTATCCAATTGGTAACTGCCCCTCTTTTTGTTGTGTGTGAGTGTGTTGGGAAAAACCGAGAGGGAAAGGGTGAGGTTTTGTATGTTGTTCACAAAAAAAATGAGCCGGGGGGAATTGAGAGCCAAGCCGAGAGAAGAGTCAGGGAGATTGAGTAATTTTTTTTTTTTTTTCTTGTCTCTGACTTCCAAGAGAGAGCCGAGAGAGTGAGGGAGAGCCCCTGCTTTTGCTTCCTCTCCTTCTGTTTTTGTTTTTTTTTTGTTTCTTGTCCTCTGTCTGAGCTGAGAGAACAGATTTTTTGAGCCCCAAAAAGTCCTTTCTTGTCACTCCCCTCCCTTCGAGAGAGTGAATTGAGGGAGTGTGTTTTGTATGTTGTGTGCAACTAGCAAAAAAAAAGGGATATGGCAGAGAGATTTTTTTTCAAATGGGTTTTATTTTTGTTTTTTTGTTATTTTTCTTTTCTTCTTTTGTTTTTTTTTCTTTTCTTTTCTAAACAAACCTGCAAAAATAAGAAAAATGCACATTAAAATTAAGAAAATAAATAAATTATTAAATAGAAAAATCTTAGGAAAATATTAAAAATTGACAAAAATTTGGTGTTTACAAAGTGAACAGATAAACAAGAAAGATTTGCACTATACATACGATATATTTTTTTGTAAAGATTTTTCTATTATATATAAATGCATTGTTAGTTACTTTTATGACTGTATTTTCATCTTTTGTATTTCACATCAGAAAAAGTGTCACCTTTATGACTGTATTTTCATCTTTCATATATCACATTTGAGAAAAGTATTACATATTAATTTCAAAAAAGAGTTTCTGAATAATCTTTTATCCAAATTACAAAACCCATTTATCGGTATATAAAATAGTAGATTTTTCAAAAGATTTCCAAGTTATGACAAATTCTGCATTTAACAATGCAGATTTCTTTTCATATTTATTTATGTTTTTTAATCATGAAGAATTTTTTGACTAACTTAAACTTTCATATTAAATTTTTTTTTGGCATCGCCGCTCATGAGATGAGTGGCGATACCTTTTTTCTCCTTATTCTTTTTTCTTTTTTTAATAAAACACAAGCGGCATACTAAGGAGTAAACCCAGCCTTGAAGGCAATGCTTAGTTTTGTGATCATTTCCAGGTTCCACAAGTGAATAAGATGAAGGCTGCAATAAGTAATACATAGCCTGAGATCCTCATTTCATATAATTCATTCAACGTGGCAAATAGGATATAACATAAATCAGAATGGAAAAAGCACCACGTCTTCAACCGTCTTGAATATATGTACACCAGGTTTCCCCCTTCTCTGATTGCATTGTGGAACAATTATTTGGAACAACTCATTTTTTTACAGGAATAGGAATCGTTCCATCGTTCCATATATGAACAATATATCAAAAGAATTTTGCAAAAAAAAAATTAAAAATATATAAAAAAAAAAATTATTTCCGCTCATCTCATGAGCGATGCAAGAAAAATTTAAAAAAAAACCTTCACCGCTAATCAAATGAGCGGCGATGATTTGAAGGAATTGAAAAAAAAGGGAAACTGAAGCAATCCAAAATAAATAAAAATAAAAATTATTTTTACTTGAAACCGCATATCGGAGTTGCGGCAACCCCTAATCAAGAACCCTCCATCAAACAGCACCAATTTTGTGACGATTTTTAATTTTAACAATATTCTGAGAAATTCGCCCAGATGCAGGTATGTTCTTAGGCTTATCTAAAGGGTCCAATATAACACCACCACGCCAAAAACACGAAGCACTTGCAAATTTGCAATATATTATTGGATTAATTTTCTATATATATTAATAGTATATACATTTTCATCACGTAATTCGAATTTGAATTTGAAACTTAAATTATATATATATATATCATATATCTAACCATGATAATATATATACCGTCAGTATATATAAAATTTATCCTATATTATTAATTCTACTTTATGCTTTTTTAAAATAATACTTTTTTATTATCATTTTTATTATATAATTTTCATTTATTAGATTATATGATAAAAGAGATAGTAAAAGTGTCATTATAAATAAGAGTAAATCTCTCATATACGGTGTATACACTGTCATCGTTGGATTCATGTGCAAAAGTTGAATTTTCAAATTCAAATTTTACATAATTGTCAATCATCAAATGCTGACAGTGTACGAACTGTGTAGCAAAGATTAATCCTATAAATAATTGAATACAATTAACATTTTCCTTATATTACCATAAAGAGAAGAAGAAAATCAATTGCGCCAAACATATATTAGGCCCCAAAAAAAAAAAAAGTAGCATGATGTTACCAAATGACAAAGGGTCTGTCCCTATTACCACCCTCATGCTAAGATATCAAAACTTGACAGACCGAAGTTCTTTGAACAAGAGAGAGCTATGCCAATTAATAAGTCCCGCAGGCGGGGATAATAATTAATAATAGGACTTTGTTGGTACCGGGAGAAAGCAAGAAAATGGAACCAATGAAGATGGCATCCCGTGAGATTTTGCCAAGTTGGAAACTGGAGCAGGGAGGGACTTTGGGATGGAAGTCGCGCAAAGGTTGGCGAGGAGCTAGTACCAAACAAACGGGTCCGACTTTTCATACGCAAGTACTACGTACGTATTTCTGCATCAGAACTAGAAAGAAAAACCAGAACGCGCTCGGAATATATTATTTATCCGTCAGCCGATTTCCGTGTTATCATCTTTCTTCTTCTAAAATCAGAACTGCTAAGGATTGAAGGAAATACTTCAAATTTCATATGCAATAGTGTCAGATTTCGAAGACACGGAGAGAATTAAAAGATGAAAAAGAGGATGTGGTCTTTCATCAGTACCATTGACTGACTGACTGACTAACAACAGATGAACGAACTCCCACAATCTTACCTTGTGCTGCACTATGGAAAATCATTTCATTTTTTCTTTCAAGCTCTCTATCTTAGTATGTACACATCAAAATGTTGCACTCTGCTCCAATGGATCAACCGGTCAGAAAGTATGCTACTGGGGACAGACATCTCACTTCTCCACTATCTTTGGCCCGCTGTACACTTCCCCAACTACAGTTACATCCTTAGGTCTGTCCCTCTCTTCAAGCCATGCATACCCATCCCTCTCTTCCACAGGCACTGATATGCTGTTGACGACTGAGTCACACAAAATCAAAAGAACCAGTAGTGTGTGAATGAATGCTTTGCTTATATAAATATAAAATACTCACTCTCAAGTTCGTTGCACATTAACAATCAATCGTACAAAATCTGTCTTCTTACCATACACACTCAAAAAGTCCACAACAAATAATAATACTATAAAATTTGCCACTTTATTCCAACAAGACAAATTAATATCCCATGATTACAATAATACTTGCATCAAAAAGTAGCACTATCTAGCAGCAGAATTTAGGCAAAGCAGCAAGCAAAGGCCTGGAGATCAGGGTAGAAGTACATTCAAAGTAACTGTGTCTTCTAGCACCCCCCACGTCTATGTAATTTTACGTCTTATAAGGAGAGGAGCCAACAATAATATATTAAAACTTAATTTTCTTTTTTTTTTCCTAACAACGAGTCAATGTACAACTAGAGAGTGCGCATCACAGCAGCAGAAGTAAGTCAACCAGTAAAAATTGAGCAACAATCTAAAATCACGTGCAATGCATGATCCCTAACCTGAGAACTTTGTGAATGGGAAGTCCATGTAGTATTCACAGTGGCGGCCCTCGGGATCACAATATGGCGGTCCAAGCACATCAAGTACCGCACATGGAGTCCTCGCTTTGAAGCAATGCATGTTTCCGCCATCAGCAGGGTACAGAATCGAAGTGTTGCACGGAGCAGTAAACTCAGAGTCGACCTTCACTTTCGCCAACCGTACTCTTGATGGATGTTCTGCATAACCTCATGAAGCATGAGCCATCCACTAAAGCTTTTAGCAGAACAAGTTGGCTAAATAAAAATATTGCACCTGGCTACTATTTACACACGTTTAACATGTCATACCAAAAAAAAAATTATTTAGCAGGGACCGCACGTAGGGTTCTAGCTACTCAAAGACAAGGACAACGTTTATTAGGAGCAACCAATGTCAGAAGGCAAAACGGATCCACTCGCTGTTTTTATCTATTCCTAAATGTATGTTCGATGCAGTGCAAGCACGAAACATCTAATTTCAGCACTATCAACATCAAAAGCAGCATCAAAATCTTTTACACCAGTTACGTTACAAGCAGAAAAATAGTTCCAACTTCAACCAAAAGACAAAAGAAGCAATGAGAAATAAATCAAATAAAGTAACATCCAGCTTTAGAGAAGACATACCTTCTAATGGATCAGCATTCAGAGCCATGGCATCAGGTCCGTTACCCACCCAGTCATATGACTTGATGTGCATGGTTCCGAAAAGAAGCTTGCTAAAAACTGTCATTCCAGGATGATTATGAAGCGGGATGACACCCGTGGGCGGCAAACAGAAGATTCCAATCTGCAAAAAATGAATACATAAGGTTGCAAAGCCAAAATTCAAGGCATAAGAAGCAAACCAGTTTCAAATAATCTAATCCAGTAACATGTCATGAACATGAACAACAACATACCGAGAACTTTTCGCATGCATAGAGGTGTAAATACGTGATTCTGGGGATTTCTCCGCCAGTTGTTGCTTTGAAAAATGTCATATCTGGCCTCAGGCCTACATCTACTTCAGTCATGCTATCTGCATGCATACAAACAAGATTATCAGAGCAAAGGAATGTGCATTCTTCAGCAATATTTTTTTGGATGTTGTTGCCTTGTTGCGGTAAATTCAAGACCACCGTAATGAAAGAAAACATCAGCCTACAGCCCCTCTCCCCGCCCCCCAAAAACAAAAAAAAAAAAAAAAGGGAGGGGAAACAGTAAGGAAACGTGTATGTAGAAGCATTTTTTTCCTGTGATATGACGTATGAGAGATAAAAAAAAAGGTAATTGAAAATAAAAAAAAGTAATTGAAAAAAAGTGCTTATAATGCAAGCAAAATAATATTTAAAAAAAAAATTTTGTTTCCGGATTTTTGTTTTTTCCACTCCAGGTTTGCCCGGGCTGGCCATGTCACAAATTCCAACAGAACGGCAAGGGTTTCAGTTATTAACAACTCCACCTTTGACCCCAGGTGAACATTAAACTTCTGTTACAATCTTACCAAAATTAACTCAGCTTTGTAAAGGCATGAGGATCCATTTGCATCTTAACTAAGATCAGACGAGAATTTCTTAAACAGTGCAACCCAACAGACAATTCGAACATCAAAATTTTAAACCGAAAACTTTCCATAAGGATCTCTTTATGGTGAAAGTGTTTCTTGAAAAATCTGTTGGCCTTTTTAATTAGACCAATCACAGGAATTAGAACTGGGGCAAATGTTAATGAGTAAACAGAAACCAGTACCAATTTTGCAGGGAAAAGCGGAACTGGGACAACTTTTGATCAAATGAAACACACAGTGAAACACAAACACGTCATTCATAAAAGCTATCGGACACAAAATTAGAATGTGCAAGTACTTTGTAAAGATTTTTGTACTAAATGAACCTCGGGTCGATACAATGTTAAAGTGGAAAGGCAACAGACTACCAGAAAAGCACACAAGGACAAATATCTGCCGACTTTCCAATAACAGGAATCATGATTCAATATGAATATGGGGAAAGTAAACCTGAAAATAAATCAAAATGTCATTAACCACACTGCCAGTGAGGGAACAAGAAATGACTACAGTACATTATCAGACACAAGTACATTATGCTGAAAAGGTTATGCCTCGCTGAATTGCATAAAAAATAATAATACTACTACAATAATACTAGAACATTAGCTACTAAGCCAAAAAAATTTTTTTTTTTTTTTTTTTGCTACTAACAACAAACAACCCGGAAAAGAAAAGGATCACAAAACACAAACTGGAATACGGAACCTGAACAAAGAGATGATCATACCTAAAACAACCTTAAGCCGTTCAACTTTATCGGGTGAAGGTACAACACCAGGGCCACAATCGGAAAATACTTCCTTGCAAGTTTCATAAAGCTTCTGAACCACTACTGTTGTTTTCTTCTGCTTTCGCCTATTCTTCTTAGACTCGCCGTACACTTTACCTTTTGGTTTGCTTACATTTCTCTCGATCCCCATTTGTATGTCAGTCAACTACCCTTCAACCCCAATTTATGAAGAAAAAAAAAATTCAACTTTTGGGGCTCAGGTAAATTAAAGAAAACTGTGATCTGGTATTCAAGAGAAACTCTTGGGACCTGAAACTGGGGATACAAACATAGATAGGAGTAAAAAACCTACAACAACGACGACGAAACAGAACTTTTTTTTGGGTTTTGGGATGCTTCTGTACGGGCTGATGGTATTTGGGCAACACCGATAATATATATCCCAGCGTGGCGTTGTTTTTGCTGTTTCCTGTGTCCAAAAAGAAACCTTTGAGGCGGTAAAAGAAGACAAGAGATGTGAAATATTGGATCTCTGTGATTTAATGTTGTTAGTTTTTGGATATGGATTGTTGATGATGACGACGGACGGACGGACGGGGTAGGGAGAGAGACGGGTTGGCACGGGATGAGGTGGACCTTTAAATGGGAAGAGTGGAAGGCGAGGTGGTATACTTGTTCTGCTACGAAAACAGTTGGTTTCAAGAGAAGGGAGGGGAAAACCACGGGCCATCCCTCGTATTCCAGTGGGCTGTTCCGATAGCGGAATTCTTTTATTTTACTACTATATGCTTTTTATCTTTCTTGTTTCGTCTTACTCCCATTTTACTGTAATCACACTTTTGCCCCCTGCATTTTTAGCATTTTACATCACAGCCTCATCTTCGTACCGCCTCATTGCCCCTCTCCTTGGATCATGCTACAAAACCGTTCAACAACCTGCACTTATTGAGGTGTTAATAATGTGTGTTATTTGTGTCAACGTGCGCCTTACCAACAAACTTTTTTTTTTTTATTTTATTTAAATAGTAGTAATATTTTGTTTAGTGACTTTAGTCTGTCTTGCTAATTAGATTCCACCGTTTCTTTTCACAAAGGGTCTCCAGTGCTCATTAGGCACTCATTAGTCATTAAGATGGGAGTAGTTTAGATACTAAAACAAACTATTTATGATTATTAGTATTTACATTCATGTACTAGGTTGGTTAAATACCGACTGGATATCCGTTCATAAAGCAGTCTCCGTCATAGAGGTTGAAAAAATTAATAATAATGTCAATCTTATCGATGATGAAAAAATGTCACGTGTTTGGATCGTAAATTATCAATTTATATATGTCATACCGCTTGTACGAAATATTGAGTGTGTTTGGATTGTTAAATTATTTTAAATAATATTTTACTTGCATTATAAATACATTTTTTTAATTTATTTTTTCAATATTTTAAATTATTTTTTTGATCTCACATATATCACATTCCAGAAAGTACTGCAGTGATTATTCTAAATAATATTTTAAATAATACACTCATTATTTGCATTAGCAGCCTAACAACAATTAATTACACTGCATAAATACTCTAATAAAGAGTTTCTTATCATATTTCGCAATCACCGAAAAATGATTTTTCATTAGGTATTTACTTTGTTACCACAACTGACTAGCAAAAAATCCATCCCAATGGGAAGGGAATAAAAGGAAGGTGGCAGCGATGAAAACTCCCCTTTCAAGAGCATGACACGTTTGACAGGTAGCAGGTCGAACCCTAACACCCAACCGAACCGCCAAGCAAATCCGCTGGCGTTTGCCAACGGCATAATATATTCTTTCTGTTATATAAGCGCCCATACGGTTATGTCCAAATATTTGAAGCCATTGACAGAAGTTGAATATGTTTTTGCAATGCATAAATACTTTATTTATTAACTATTCGTACTTTAGTAAATCCTGCGATATGAAGAGCAAAACATGATGAACTTCACACGTCCATGATATGTCAAATCACCAAATCAATGTGGCATAACCAAATTACGCATCTTCTTTATGGGATAATTTCATTGAACTTCCCTAAAGTTTGAAAAATTACACCGATCTCCCTTGATTTGATAATTTTAGTAACAAAACCTTAAAATAATATTGACTTAGTCAAATTTTTAAATGAATACCTAATAATGCCCTTGTATTATGAGTTTTAATTTATTTTTCTATACAATTATAAGATTATCTAGTATAATTATAAGAAAAATGTGCTAAAATTTTCATGTTCATACTTATTATTTGATAAACAACTCTAATAATAATTTTATCACTATGATAAGATACTTTTATTGGTATTTTATTATAAATTTAGATTTATAAGATACAAAAAAAATGTTGAAATAATTTATTTAGAATTTATAAATTTTTTGAGTAGCAAAATTATCATAATTTAGTAATGATTTTAGGCCATTTCTTTGTCATTTATTGTTAATTTTAATATCAAAAAATGGAAAACAAAGATCAGCAAAAATATTGGATTACATATAAGTTAACTCATAAAAAAATCACTAATTTGATATTTGGTAACAATAGAAACTAGAGGTAATAGTGGTAATTCTATAGTTTTATTAACAAAAAAATAATAAAAAAAGAATAAGAAGGAAAAAGAATGAAAAACTAATTTTAAATGTCATTCTAAATATAAACATACCAAACAAGAGAGTTTCATTAAAATATTTAAGAGTAGTATTATCATTTTAAATGACAAGGAAAGTACGTGTAACTTTTAAAATATTGAGAGAGCTAAATGAAATTATTAAAAATCTCAAGGAAGGTTTCTGCAATTATCCCCTTCTTTATTTAGATCCGCGTCCGTTAATCCAAAAATTTATATGGTATTCCATTGACCTTTCACCCTAATTTTTTCCCTACGTATAAAAATGCTACTACTATATTTTCATAATATTAGATCAGTCCTAAAATTTGTTCTGATCTTTGCTTTTAAGAAAAAGTATCCGGCTGTCCTAGTTACCTTGATGCATTACGATAGCAAACAGAGACAAATCAATCAAAGCACGAGAATCATGGTTCTTGTAGAATGTAGGGGAGAGTACACTTTTCTTCCTATATGGAAAGAGCCAATAGAACCTTGACAGCAACTAATGCGTGCATCCAACGTCAGGATTTCCGATGACATATTAAAATCGAAACACAATCGCAGTTTAACCGAATTCTTTTAATGTATAGATTAGAGAGCCTAAGTTACAAAAGAAAGGTAATTCCCTGTGGTCCAACCTCTTGCCTTGAGGGCATCAGGACTTATGCCTACAGCCTGTCGAAAACTAGGTCAGGGTGGGATAGATCGCAAATCAGCTCCAAAGAAACACAAAAACTGACTATTGCCAAAAAGAAACACAAAAACTCCTGGAAATAGTACTTGTCCAGTACATGCATGAAGCCGCCTTTCCAAGA
The DNA here is from genome assembly GCF_003713205.1 of Coffea eugenioides. Classification (NCBI taxonomy): domain Eukaryota; kingdom Viridiplantae; phylum Streptophyta; class Magnoliopsida; order Gentianales; family Rubiaceae; genus Coffea; species Coffea eugenioides. The sequence continues at coordinate 48,475,257 of NC_040045.1, forward strand.
ACCAAAGAAACACGCCTAGGCAAAATAAGAAACTCACAAAGTACCTTGGGGAAAAAAGCCTCATAAAACCTGTAAATCAAGAGTACCTTGGGGAATCATACATAGAAGAATCTTTACTAGGATATATTGGTACAAGATTTCTCCAATCAGAGTTAACAGATCAAGCCCACATCACAGCTTATTTGAAATCGACCAAGCGCAGGACACCATCTCATAATTTATCAAGGGACCAACTGGGAACTGAATATACATAAAATGTAAGGCTCCAAAAATAGTTGTAAATCAACTAAAAGATGAAAACAACACTATCATGCACTCTAGACTTCTGATTCTGAGCCACGCATTCAGATATCCACATCAAATTTCTGATCTCCTGCTCCCTCAACCTCATGTATGCAAAGAATACACCATAATGGAACTACAAAACCAACGGGAAACAGTTAAAATTAATCAACCAAGGAACTACAGACAAAATTATGGCCACCCATAAAGATATCTACTACAGCAACAACAAATGTGGATATCATCATTAAGCTATTACAGTTGAAAGAAATCAAAATAAGTTGAACACTCTGCTCTCATCTTGAAAACTAACCTGTTGCTCAAATGCTAAGCAAAGTCGTTTCACCTCCTCTTCATAAAATGCCTTGTCAAGCATCTGGCTCTCCCCATAAGATAACTTGGCAAAAATTGTTTGATAAGGAGGGTACTTCTCCATGACACCACGAACCTACAAATGCAAGGTGACAAAAAGAAACACCATGAAGAAAAAAACAAGTGAATGAATAGCTGATATATTTGTTGAATAAAACCCTTGGAGAGTACCTGATCTATATCCTCACAAACAGCAAGTTCCTCATGGCCATAAGGGTAACTGTTGGACAAAGGCAACAAATCAGGGTAAAAAAAGAGAGGAAAATGCATAATAAGATCCCAAAAGATGCAAGGCATTAGTCAAACAACTTACAGCAAGCCAAAATTGGAATATAATTTTCTACGATCATCTCGAGTAAGCTCAGTCCCAATGCTGCAAAAAAGAAAAGAACATAAGATAGCAGCACAAGTGCCATGCAGAATCTAGTCAAGAGTATAACTCAAAAACAGATTGCAAATATAAAACTCAAGGAAGTTAAACCAACCTATTGATGGTGATATTAACTGCTCGGCGATCAGCCTCAAAGGCAAGCAGGTCAGACATTATCTCTGCAGTGGCACCTCCAAGTTTCTACTTAACATTTTCACATGCTAGTAAACTATTGCAGCATGACATACTTCTTCAAAATCTAATACAAGGAAAATTTTTGAAACATTTGTCTTTACCTGGCAAAAATCATAGAAGTCCTCAAGGTATGCCTTGTAGAGGGTATTCCTCATGATTTCAATGTTCATGTCGTCCAAGTCCTAAATATAAAACTAAGCCTCATCAATCATGAACTAGAAGGGCAACATTAAATGTATTGCACGTGATGACACTTCCTCATAAATGAGATGAGATAGCTTATGCAGGATGAAAAAATTCATCTTCACACTTGCTCTGATAGATTACCAACTGTGCAAACAGGAACTGTGAGTCAAGTGTCATTCCTTTGCAGTTCACAGGCATGTACAACATGAATCATATCCCTTTACAATCAATCCGTCATATCAAGAAACAACAGGGCACCATCAACCCATGTACAGGCCAAAGTGCTAGATTCAACATTTTTAAGTCTTAAAAAGGTGTAAAAATACAGATTCTGCACAAGGAACTGCATAATTTCCAGAATTCATATTCTAGAAATGAAAAGAGCCTAGTAGTTAAAGCAATACATTTCACTTGTATGATAGAATATAAGCAAAAATGTTTCACAATCAGTACCTCAGAAGTAATGCATTCGGAAAAGTAAGGAGCAAGGGGAGTGTCTACAAGCACCAGTCTATAAAGCTCCCTCATATTCTGTGCGACTGCCAGTGTTGCAATACTATGTAAACAAAAGACTAAATGTTAGCCTTACTGACAATCAAAGTAACCGAAAAGACACGACAAAATACTTTACCTGTCGAACATTCCCAACGGATGGCATTTCTCCAACAATTCATGAACGTCTCTCTCATGCAATGTTCCAGTTACAATTAGGACAACATTATCGATCATATGGCCGTATCTGAAAAATAAGCAAGTGTTATTTCCGCCGCAAGCAAGAGAATAAATTACTATTCCAGAAAAGAATGTGTTAAGATTCTATCCCAGGTATGCCACTGTTATTTTTTGAGATATGGCTTGTTAAGCAGATTCTTCCAATCCACTATAAAAGCAAACCAAATACAGCAAAGCATTATGATTGATTGCATTACACAAAATTCAAATAACCCAAATGAACAGAAGAAAATCTGAAAATCCCCATACGTGATATACTGCAAAAAGGTTGACAAGGGTTCTGTAGCTTGGCTCAGCATGTGCTTATACTCATCAACCAATTTAAGAGTACACTTCTCCACAATTGTAGTCGTATGTAAAGGCGATGGCTCTGCAAATTCGAAAAAGAAATGCACGATTAACAATCCAAAATTAAATTTCATATCGTGTTTTATTTTATTCCCTCAACTAGACAGATCCTGCAGGAAAAAGGACAAAGCTGATCCATCAAACATCAAGCAAAATGTGCACCAGCAAGCATGCACATGCACATCTAAGTTCAATTGCTAACTAATCCATTAGTATTCCGGCTTAACAACAAAGGTGTTCCATTAATATCTATCACTAGAACTGGGATCAGTGTTCATACAAAAACCGAAATTCTAATCGCTATATTAATCGTTGTGCTCCATAATATTCAATAATTTATTTGAAATTCTATTTTATTCTTTTCTAGATCCATATTGATTATGAATAGATAAGAAGTAATAGTTACTAACTAAGATTCTAATAGTTTATGGAATTCCTATCCATATAAAATGGATATTATATGAGCCCGCTTAGCTCAGAGGTTAGAGCATTGCATTTGTAATGCGATGGTCACACCGTTATGTTGATCTGCATTCATAGCACCTTAAGCAAGCATAAAAATGCACATTAGCATCAATCCGAGTAACTTACTTCGGCCCCAAAAAAAAAAAGGGAGTAGAATTCAGCTCAATTTCTTGCTTTCGCGCTAAATCAGAATAAATTAACAAGCTATTAACAAAGTATCCAATATTGCACAAAAATAAACATATTAAAGCCTACGATATAAAACTATAATCCAATTCAATTACAAAAAACAACGAACCATACAGGTACGAGTATCTATAATCTCCGTTAGCGTTGAAATAAAGAAGGCAAAACCCAAAGGCATTGACAAGGTAAAAAAAAAAACAAAAAACAAAAAAAAAACGAACCGTTTTGCAGATAAGGGCCGTATTCGGTGGCGGAGAGGTGCATCTTGATGTCGTCTAGGGTCTCGCACTGGCAGAGATTGTTGTAATCGGCAGCAGTGAGCAGTCCGGATCTGTGGCCCCTGACGATTGCCTCCAGATAACCGCTGTGAATGTTGAACGTTAAAGCTTCAAATCCATACATTTTGGGAATTCTATTTGGGGAATTCAGCAATAGATCTGGACAATAATTTGGGAAATCGATGGATATGCGAGAGAGAAAGCGACTCCCCCCTTCTGGAGAACCCTAACGATCACTACTCAATTAGCAAGCGACAGGTATCTGTTGGAAGCAACCTGTCCGAGGGAAGGAGTAAAGTAAATGTAATTATAAATCGTGTCGTGTCAGCTCAACTCAGGTATCAATTACCATGGAAAGGGAGATCAACTTCCACATTTCATCGGCGTCACTCACTTTCTTTTCCTTTTTATTATTATTATTTCTGAGTTTTGACAGCTTTGACGCGAGGTTTTAACTATTGAGAGATTTTTTTTTTCTACCTAATTAATGTGCTTTCAATACCGCATTTTTTAAAAAAATTTTTGATGAACAAGTTGGTGAAGCACATCTTATACGTAACAGTTTTTTTTTTTTTTTTCCTAAATATACTCAAACCAACATGGATTGGAGACTCCAATTTTTGAATGTTATTATATATATATAACCTACGTTAAGTAAATTCTATAACTGCATCCTTGTACCATCTTGTGACGGAAAGATGATTTTCTCATGTCCTTGGAAGATGCAATACAGCTTGAATGTTATTATAGAGAAAAAGTAGGGCAAATAACTAATAGAAAACACATTGAATGGGATATCACAATCTATAAAAAAAAAAAATCATTTATATAAATTTATATATCAATAGGCATCTAATATACATAATATTTACTATTAGCATATGGAATTCTACAATTTAGTTGGTCGTTGAGAATTTAGAAATCAAATTTTAAAAATCATTCCCAAACTATATTACCAAAATTAAAAAATCAATTTTTTAATGCATTATGATTTAAATTGTTTCACCCAAAATTTGGAAGTTTGAATACTCTTAGTGATGATTTTAGCTCATTTTCCCTATATGACTATTTAAATCTTGTTAACTTTGAATAACTAAAAACTTAGGATGCGTTTAATAAAATTGAAAATGAAATTCGAAATCTGAATCCATTATATTATTGAATTGTTAAGTACGATATATTTGATTGCATATCACATTAAGTGATAAATAAATAGTTTATTATTTATTTTTTGAGAGTATGTTTTGTTTAAAAAATTCAATACCACTTAATTAATTCATATACTCATTTTTTTGTTATCAAATGCGTTGTTAAGATATTAATTCATTAAATTTAAATGCTAAATTAAATTAGTATTGCGGTCACTTGAAATGACATCACAAAACTTTGCTTCGACTCTTCTATAACTAGTTGATAGATTAATGTTGTAAAAAAAAAAAAAAAAACTTGTTGAGCAACTCAAATTGAAAAATCTCCTGTCCCTAGACATTAGGAGCTCTTTCTTTCTTTCTTTTTTTCCCCACTCAAGAAATATCAAATAACCCCAGAGAACCAAAAACAATCACGGTCAATAAGTCATTAAGAAAGTCACCAATTAATGTCAAATTGGACATTTACATAAGATGCAATATTGGAGTGATGTTGGGTAGCCTCTCCCGACCTGCAGAGGAATAGTTGGATCGTACGATAACCAGTCTATGAACACGATACCTCTGTATTGACAAAAAAATAATAATAATAATAATAATGAATTTGTTTTGGGTGGTTTCATAATAGTAGTACAATGTACAACTGTACAAGTATCGGGCTTCGCCGTTTGCCAGCGGCATATTAGAATGTAGGGATAATTTCATAAACCTCCCCTGAGGTTTTATGAAATATAACCTAGCTCCCTTGAGATTTTCAAAATCTCACTTAGCACCTCTTAAATTGACATTTTGGTAACATTGGATGCCCTTCTAACCAAAAGTAATATTAAAAAATTCATGTTTGAGGAGAGAGATTATTTTAGTGCCTTTAATACCCTTAAACTATAAAAAAATGAACATTTTACAAACCAAGAAAAAAAATATACTAAATTAGAACCATCTTAAAAATGAAGAAATAAAAATTGATAAGATTTTATGTTACAACCAATAGTTACCTTTACAGTAGGAAGAGATAGTAAAAATAAATACTATTTTTTAAACTATTTCTACAAATAGAACCCTTCATAGCGTTGAAGGTAATTAGCATGTAAAATTATACATTTGAGCAAAAAAAACTTAATACTAGATGAAATTCAATTTCAATATCATACAAAAAATTTACTTAAAATAGACAGACTTTTTTTACGGGTGTGAAATATGAAAATTTTATTATAGAAAAAGTCAGAATTTGAAAAACTATTTGGAGTTTCAATTACTTTATTTCTCTTGCGCTCTACATGAATAGGAATAAATAAATAAATAAAGTTGTGAAACACCAAAAAAGGAAAAAAAAAATAAAAAGAACCTGCAGCTTTTCTTCTCCAAATGCATTGAATATTTCATTGACATTTACAATTCAATTATACATACATATATATATACACACACACACGTATGTAGGTATGTTTGTTTGTATAAACATTGTTAAAGAAAAGTAGGAAATTTAGAGAAAGAAAAACAAGTTCAGAAAATTTAAATATGAGGGTATTATTGACAATTCATCACCTTTGATATTAGTATATGGCCCTACTATCACTTCAAGGGTGCTAAGTGAGATTTGAAAACGTTTAGGGGAGCTAGGTGATATTTCATGAAACCTCAAGGGAGGTTTCTGAAATTATCCCTATAATGTAGAGTCCAAAATGCCGCACGATGACTGCGGTGGACAGGTCGGAGCCCTTGGTGAACGGACACGCAATAGTTTCACTTCAAGGCGCCAAACTTCCAGAAATGAATGCGACGCCCGGGTGTTTTCGTTATCAATTCTGTCTTGACACTCTTTCTTCATCTTCGCTGGTGGAAGGTAGCTCGTTCTGAAATTTCAGATGTCTCTGGTAGCTAGGGTTTTAATCAAATACTAAGAAATGTCGGGAAATAATACTGTCGACCCTTTGCCATCTGCGGAGCAGAGACCCACGACGATAATGGATCTAAATATGGACTCCCTGGTCCACTGCACCAGCCATCTCAACCTCCAAGACATCTCAAACATGGCCATGTCCTGTAAATACCTCAGGGCAGTTGCATATTCTGATTCCGTCTGGCAATCCCTCTCCAGGTTTCCTCCTCTCTCATTATAACGTTGCCGCTTCGTATACTTAATTTTTTTATGGGAAAATGTGGAATTACTGTTATATTGTATGTGAACGGGGAACTGAGATATACAATGTGAGCTTGGATATGGTATTTTTTTTCCTGGCATCAATTTTTTGTTCTCCCTGCACGTCGTTGTTGCACAAGTTTAGAACTTTATGGATGTTGTTTTGCTTCCGTTGGCACATCCTGTTTTTGTTTCTGTATTATGTAGTAGGAAAAAGACTTTACTGAAGTTTGTCTGACATTGTGGTGTCAGATAATTTTTGCAAAGTTTGCTCAAGCTCTTCGTTACTCACTGTGATTCAGTGGTTGTTTCTTTTTTTCTTTTTGTTTCAGCCATTCTTTCCCACGTGTCAACCTGGTTATTGCTCTGAAAACCTTTAATGTTTTTTCAAGACAATGAAATCCATTTTTGTAATTCATCTTAACTGTTGTATTCTCTTTTGCGTGCTCTAGATGTATGACGTCTTTGTACTACATTTTTCCAGATTCATGATGAGGACCAAATTGAGCTTCTAATTTGTAAATACATCAATTTGAAAATTACAGTTTTTTTTTTTTAACTTTGTAAGTCTTAAAATGGCAAGCCATGTTTGCAATCCAAGAACAACTATGCAAGAATCTAAATTTTCATTTGTACGTGGAAAAAAATCAATAGTAGCTCATATTTTGGTTGTTCTTTATTCATTGTTGAATTTGCTGATTTAGCTGTCAACAGATGATGGTATTCAGTATGGATGTTCTCAAGAACTCTGGTTCTCATTTGTGTGTGTTTTTCCCCCCTCTTTGGGTACTTCCAGAGCAAGATGGCCTTCACCAATACCTTATTACAATTCTCAAAAATCAAGTGTCAGGGATGCATACTTGGCCAGGCATACTGCATTGCAGCAGTTGAAGTTTGAAGATCCTGTGATTGATAATTTCTTATTCAATTTAAAGTCTCATGATCACCTACTCTTTCTGGACAATCGTATAATACTATCAGAGGTACCAAAATTACAAGATTCCTGCCTTTTCCTCCTCTCCATTTTTGCTAAACTTAGATGGCATCTGGAAGGTGCTTATGATCTTCCCATATTTTCTTTTCCAGAATTGCTATAGCATACAACTATAATCATAAGTAGTCTTCCTTGGCATCAGGTTGTCCTACATAACGCTTGTTATTAAACATTCTTGTGCAGGGTCCCGTGATACGCACATTGGATATTGGGATTAATTCTGGAGGATATGATTCTGTCTTAACACTTAATGATCACCGAGCTAGAATAACTTGTATGAGGTTATTTTTTCTCTTTTCTCATTTTATTTGGGCAAACCCATGAAGTTAATGAAAGGTTATTGAGTGATGGTGGTTGGACATGGGTTTTTTAAAGAGTCAAAATTGGTAGAATATTATCACTTGATGGATTGGTTTGCATGCTAAACTTGTTCCATTTAATAAGGCTAATGTCAGTTATCAGAGAAGATCTTTTAGTAATATTTATGTTCACTGGTCTCTCTTTTGTATTCATGAAGAAAGCTAGCTTTAGCATTTTCTTGTCGTTTATGGACAATAATATCTCGTTACCTCGACACGTTTGAGGTATCCTGGTTGGCTGTCGGGAATAATAGTTCAGGTGTTCATTTTGTTCTGAAGTATTTTAACTGGGGATGTGAAATTTTTTAACTTCTCAATGTGTTCTGAGATGCTCAGCAAATCTCTGCTTTTAACCGTCCTCATCTTTCTGGAATTACCATTTGTTAGTTTGATTTGAAGTTCCTGATATTCTTTTCATATTCCACTGATTTGTTACCTTCATTACCCTACTTTTTCTCATCCTCATGTTTCTTTTTTTGATTTCATACATAAGTGTGCAGATATATGTCCTTATCTGGTGATATATGATCTTCTAAATCATACCTTTGTTTACTTCTTCCTCTCTACCCATTTCGCTTGATGGTTATCGACACCTCTTTTTATCATAATTTCGGTGGTTTTGACAACCAGATTAGCTGAATGATAGATGCAAAATGGGAATAGTAGGCACCAGACCTTCTTGTCCAGAGTTTCTGGTGCTACTTACCAGTCTTGTAAACTGATTCTTGATGAGGATGAATAAAATTCCGCTGATCATTGTTTATCTCTGAGGTTCAATTTGCTACTTACTGGTTTTGTGAACCAGCTTCTGATAAGGATGAATAAAATTCTGCTGATCATTTTTCCCAGCTTTAGACAAACTTTTGATGACAATTGATCTGTATGCAGATTGTTTTCCTTCAGTGACACAACTGTATGCCGAAGTGGGGAGCTTAGAAACAGCACTGTCTTGGTCACCTCAAGCTGTGATCATACAATTCGTCTGTGGTCAAAGGTGTTTTGAGGAATCTCTTTTTCTTTATTTTATATTCCTTGACTGGATGGTTTTGTGAAGGTGTATGAAAGAAAATCTTATGACGAATCACTCACAAAAGTTAATTTTGTGAAAATTATTCAGCAAGGAAAATTTCCCAAAGAATTACAGTACCTTTCTGCAATTTATCTGAGATTTATGTTATCTGAGGGTCATAATTCTGTCCTTATTCTGTCAAATTACTTGCATCTGCCCTCTGAAGTTCATCAATATCACTGATTTGCAGGGCTCTTGCTACCGATGTTATAGGGGCCATAGTGGTGGAGTAACAACACTTTCAGATAAACTGTTGGGTGATAGCAATGAGAAAATATTTGCCAGTGGAGGTGTTGATGGTACTGTTAGGCTTTGGTCTAGTTACCCTAAAGGAAAACGAGGCCAACAAGCTCTGAAGGGCACGCTATATGGCCATGAGAAACCTGTCATACTGATGGTAGTGGCTGGGTAAGTAGGAGATGTGTTGCAGCTTACTATTTGGGCTTTTGATATCTTATTGGTTGCTTTGACTTCTGTATGTATTGCTTGTGCTTGCAAAACGTGCGATAGGATGTTCAGTTTTTTTGTGGTTCTCCCCTTTATATATTAAAACAATAGATCAATTCACTTTAATGATATGCACTGCAAAACAAGCAGGAGCCTTTCTATTGAAGTGCTAGTCTTTGTTTAGTCAAATCTAATTAATGAAATTTTTATGTGATTGAAGCATTTCTCGTTGAATCATGGAGCAATTGCCTTTTTTGCAGTGGATTTCTTTCAGACCTTGATATATGACTTGATTTGTAGTTGCTCTACCCTAAATAATTCATCTGTAGTAGAATGTTTAGAATATGCATTTCCAGAAGATTATTTAACCGTCTGAAGCATTCTGTTTCTTTGTTATCTTCAGGCACAGATCATCTCTTTTAGTGAGCATGTCGAAGGACTCCAAGGTACTTTGATTCTCTGAATTTAGCTTTCTGATTTATGTTGTCAGTTTGCTCATGTAAATCAGTTTCTGATGGTTATTCTAGTGAATACCTAGAAAGAAATATGATGATAGGGATAGTAAATTGGTTGCAATGGCACATAACCTGGGCTTTTAGTTGCTAATTCCTATTATAGATTTCAACAGAAGAACCACTTGCATCACCAGAAAGTGTTGTCTAGTTGGACTTAAAGCGTCCTTAATGGCTTTGGTGAATAACAGAATTTGATAATTTAGCTTCTGATCTAAGCATGCTTAAATTATATCAAGTAGGTGAGAGTATGGGACGCATTTACGTCTTCTGCTGCTCGTTCTTCTTGCTGTGTGGGAATGACTTCTGTGTATGGTGTACCTGTGGGTATGAAGTGCGATGGATCATTGCTGTATGTTGCTACTGGGTCCTCTGTTGTTGTAATTGACTTAAGGACAATGCGTGAAGTCTCCACAGTGATGCACAAAAGCCAACTGCATTCATTTGATGTCCTGCCTTCAAGATCTTTAATATGCACTGGTGCAACTGGCAGGTAAAACTTATTCTTGAAAACTAGTCAATGTGATGTTTTTTCATCACTTGGAGGTTATCACCTGTATTTGCATGCATATAATTGTTCTCCCAAAAAAGAAAAGAGGAAAAATAGCATGCTACTAATGCAGCATCTGGAGATGAAATGCTCATTCCTTGCTGTCCATGTTTTTTACCTTGTTTCTTTGATCTTAAGATACTAGAGGTGATAAATGATGCCAAAACTATTGCAGTGCAAAACTTTGGGACCTTAGGAGAAGTTCTGAGACATTCAAAGCAGAACCGTTAGCAGAGCTGGATGGACATGAAGGCCCAGTTAAGCATATACGCATGGACGCATACAAGATAGTTACAGGCGGGCCTGATGATTGTTATGTAAAGGTTTGGGAAGTCGACACTGGTGCATTTACTAATTCGTTAAACTGCGCTCCAGATCATCCGACACCTGGTTTTGGCTGTTCGGCCGTGGCCGTAAGGGGATGCAGAATTGTTACTGCTGGCAGCAATGGAGGAGAGGGTTCACTATGCTACAGAGATTTCAGCAGTGCTACTCAACCAGTTTCATCTGATAACAGCATTCCTGCTTCAAAGTTCTGGGATTCGAGTTCTTACAGCGACACTGATGAATCTTATGACTAACAAATGTGTAGTTTCATTTCTCTTTAGGACAACTTTGCGTTTCATTTCCTAGATGGGAAAAATGCACTTTTCATCCTCAAAGTTTGGGGGCTTGACCAATTTTATCCTCAATGTTTAACCCCAAACACATTTCATCCTCAATGTTCCGTAATTTTGACCAATTAAGAACAATTGACGGGAAATATCCAATTGACCGTTACAACCAACGGTTTTACCCAACAAAAAATGGGTAAAACCGAATGGAGCTAACTTTAAAGGAACAAAATGCAACGGACGGACGAAAAGCTCCATTGTTGTCCTTTTTCCCTCTGCCCTTCAACCCCAAAATTTTCTTGCCAATCTTTGCAGCTTTAAACATTCATCCTCAGAGCATCTGGCAGTGGAGCTCCCTGTGCTCTCATTTTTGCCTAAATGAGGAGCAGAAGTTCTGAAGTCTCCAGTGGTTCATCAACTCCATTCTGCAAGTGTGGGTTAAGAACAAAAATGAGCACCTGTTGGCGCGGCGAGAATTCGGGAAGAAGATTCCTTGGTTGCTCTCTGTGGCCGGTAAGAAATATTTGTCTAAAAATGTTGGTCCTTCAATGTGTTAATTTAGCTAACTAATTTCTGAGAAATGTCATTATTGTTATGGTAGAGACCCGAGAGATGCAGGTACTTTGAATGGGTTGATGAGCCAATTTGTCCAAGAGGGAGAGTTCTCATTCCTGGTTTGCTGAAAAAGACTAACAAAATGGAAGAACAAGTTGAAAGAATGCGTAAGAGGGAGAAATTTTTTATTATAATAATTGTGCTTTTGGTGGTTTTGCTAGTACTGAGTTGGAGCAGTAAAGGCGAGGAAAAAGTAAAGGGAGGCAAGTTGCTGCTAAGACTGGAGTGATTTTGGTAAAATTGCAGAAGAAAGAACATTTTGAAGCTGGCTGTGTTTGTTGTTGGAACGAGAGTTGCATTTTTTCCTATGAAGTAATATCCAATTGCAGGGTATAGAAAGGGACTTATTTTGTTTGTACAAAGGTTCCAAATGAACTCTGCAATTTATGTAAAAGGTGGGATTTAGGAAGGGAAATGTATTTGGCAACAATGCAATTTATGAACTCTGTAATTTATTTTGTTTGTAAAGCTATGCGTTGAGTGTAAGAAAATGGTCCTTGTCAAAGTGTTGTTCATATCATAAATATAAAATGGCCATGAACTGATAAACCACATGTACTGATAATACAAACAGATGCAAATAAACCACGCTAGAAAACAAATGCAAATAAACCAAACTGGCAACTAAGCTGATAAACCAAGATTGTCCCACATGTACTGATAAACCAAGTTGGAATATAAATGCAAATAATACAAACAGATGAACATGAAAACAGTTGCCATATATGTATATCATAACTTCAATACAATTAAAGTGCATTCTCAATGAAATAAAGCAAGGGATAATATCAGAAACCTCCCCTGAGGTTTCTTGAAATATCACTAAGCTCCCTCCACATTTTGGAAATCTCTCCTACCACCCCTTGAATTGACATTTTCTTAACAATGTCAGCCCCTCTAAGCAAAAGTAACAATAGATTAAGCATTTTGGAGGAGGGAGAGTATTTTAGTTCCCTTCATACCCTTAGTTTGACTGATACAGTGACAGAAGAAAGTTGCAATAGGTGAAAAATATGAATTGGAGAATATTTTCCTGGCAGAATATTTTCCCTTCATAAGCTACTTTGAATGCTTCTACTGGTATTAAAAGGTGAAGGAACCGCTGGTGAAGTAAGGCAGATGGAGAGGTAATTGGGCAAAGCAATGGCTAGTTCATCCTTTGCTAAATAAAATCAAAGCAAATCGTGTTAAATAAGGAATCGGAGGGCATAAGAAAGCAAATGATGGAGGCAGTGGGGGACAATATGCAGGAAAGGAGCAATGTTGAGGAGAGGAATTCAAGAAAAGCAAGTAAGTTTAAATAGCCTGCCTGCCTGAAACGCTTGCGTTTCCCCCTTATGTAAAATGACTAAAAGCTGCGTTTCTGTTCTATTTATATCAAACACATACTCTCAAACCCTCACCTGAAGGGTGAGGATGAGAGGGGAGGTTTGCTGGGCATCCTAGGGCCCTCCGATGGGCATGTGCAACTCAACGCAGCTTGCATGTAAAAAAAATTTTTTTTTTTTAAGTAATTTGTTAAATAGCCTGAAACCCGCTTGCGGGTTTCCCTGCCTGCCTGGAACCCGCTTGCGGGTTTCCCCCTTATGTAAAATGACTAAAAGCTGCGTTTCTGTTCTATTTATATCAAACACATACTCTCAAACCCTCACCTGAAGGGTGAGGATGAGAGGGGAGGTTTGCTGGGCATCCTAGGGCCCTCCGATGGGCATGTGCAACTCAACGCAGCTTGCATGTAAAAAAAATTTTTTTTTTTTAAGTAATTTGTTAAATAGCCTGAAACCCGCTTGCGGGTTTTCCTGCCTGCCTGGAACCCGCTTGCGGGTTTCCCCCTTATGTAAAATGACTAAAAGCTGCGTTTCTGTTCTATTTATATCAAACACATACTCTCAAACCCTCACCTGAAGGGTGAGGATGAGAGGGGAGGTTTGCTGGGCATCCTAGGGCCCTCCGATGGGCATGTGCAACTCAACAGCTGCTAGCAAAACTCCTCCTACTGATCCTTTCAAAAAAGTACCATCTACTCCAATAAATTGCCTACATCCAGTTAGGAAACCATGCTTCACTCCAGCAAAACAAATGTACAGCCTCTCAAATCTGCCTTTCCCTGTTTTTGAGTCTCTAAAGCCATCAACAGTTTTCATTATAACAGTGCTACCAGGGTTGGATCTTAGAATTTCATGCATATAAACTCCTAATTTGCTGTACTGGTCCTTTTCACTGCCCTGAACAATTTTCATTGCTTTTCTCCTTGTCCTATATGTTTGATTTTTTGTGAAGGAGCACCTATTTTCTTTCATTACTGTCTTCCTAAAATGCTCCAAATCTAATTTAGGATTACACCTAAACTCTTCACAGTACTTCTTAGCTACCCATCCAGAATGCACAAGAGGATTATCATATGTAAAACCACATGTGTGATTATCTTCAAATGTTCTTATTTGAATAGTTCCATCCCCACTTAATTTTCTAGCATATATAACCCAATTACATTCACTATTTCTGCATCTAGCCCTCACCCTCACTCTATCTTGTTTCACAAACTTACAAGGCCTGCCTTGTTTCACACTATAATTATGTACAGCAGTCTTGAAAAGTTTCAGACTTGTGAAGGACATATACAGCTCTAATTTTGGATTGTCAATATGCTTAGGATCAAAAGTACGAGACCTCAATTTAGACTCTTCATCATCAGACTCATGAATGCTTTCAAAATCAGATTCAGAATCAGGAACCTGTTCTGTTTCATCAGAATCAGGAACCACCTCTGCTTCATTCAAAGGATCAGGAACCACATTTTCTTTCCTGTGATTATCTACTCCCAACCATTCAGCATTTTTGTCAACATTATCATGAAATATACCATCATCAGCATCATCACCTATTTCATAATCTGAATCAATAGCTGAAAAAAAAGTCTCATCACTTGCGTCAGAATCATTATCACAATTATTAGCAGCACACCTTCCTTGACCTTCATCCCTAATATTATTGTTACCATCACCATTTTGGAGTTCATTTTCTGTCTCATCTACCTCATACGGATCATAACCAAGTTGTTGCACTAGAATTTCATGAAAAGATACTTCAAGATATAAGTTAACTTCCTTAGTTGGTCCAACCTCCCCCTTAACATAACCATTTAACTCCCTACTGCTGTCTATCCTCCTAAAGGTGTTATTTTCCCAACCATAGTACACCTTATGACCATATACACCAGCACTCTCAGTTAATCTATCCACTTCAAAAACACTTAGACCTATACTCTCAACATAGTCAAACACACACAAATCTCCACCTTCGTAATGGGGATCAGGAGTATATGAAATGAGGCCTCCATGGTGACATCTTAATGTAATAAATGTGCTGCCCGTTTCTGGTTAAAGAAAAGAAAATAATATAGATCAGACTCTTCAGGAAAAAAAAATGCTTCATCATTTCAGCATAACAAATTGTTGACCCACACAAAAACTACCAAACAAGGACCACTTTCACTTTTTCCATACACATGGCCAGATACACATGGCCGGCAAAATATACCAAGTATTATTGTTTATTAGTCACTCTCACCACAAATTTATAGTCAATCGGCAACTATCATCAGACATAAGGGACCACATTCACACTATAATAATCAAACCAAGACAAATTTTTTGATTTATTTATACCTCATGCAAATGGCCAAATCTGGAAAAAAAATAGCCGTAAATTGTAGTGGGGAAACAGTACAAACACAAGGGACCACATATCAGGTTTCCTTCTCCAAAAAAACACATATCTTTATGCAATGTAGTTGTTGATTTTGGGTATAAATACCGTAATTTGGGGGTGGACAAATGTGGAGCTCTTTCTTCCGCAATGTCATATTTTTCTTCACCTAAAATGCTCCACGGATGCCGTCTATGCCCTCCTTCTTGCTAGCAGATGCTCGAAAAGTGGATGGAAAGATTGGCACAAAAATTTTTAGGGCTGACAACGGAGAAGAAAGAAGGAGAAGACAGAAGCTTTTTTCCTTTCGTTTTGCTATTTTGTGCATTTTTGTCCGTTAGAAAAAATGGATCCATTCGCTTTGACCCGGTTATATTGGGTATAAAGTTGGATCTAACGAATTGTGCTTCTCACGTGCAAAGTTCCGTCCCAATTTTTGATTTGTCCTCCAATTCCCGTCAATTGTCCTTAATTGGTCAAAATTACGGAACATTGAGGATGAAATGTGTTTGGGGTTAAACATTGAGGATAAAATTGGTCAAGCCCCCAAACTTTGAGGATGAAAAGTGCATTTTTCCCTTTCATAGATTTGTTGCTCATGTTGTATTTCGTTGTAGAAAGCGCTTGTGAGAACGATATCCCATTGAAAATCCTCAAGAGCTTCCCGCAACTTTGCTTTCAGGATTCGACGAATGTAGCAGGAATTAAAAAGATTTAAGATCAACTGGTAAATGAAGGGAAAAAAGTACTCGTACAACAGTTTCCCAGGGAAAAAAGAACTTTCAAAAAAAAAAAAAAAAAATGAAATGGAAGAGTAAAAACTTATGGTAGAGCGAGCGCCCAAGTTGGCGAGTGGAAGAAAGTTGAAAGTCGTCCCTCTGTCCGCCTTTCGACCGACTTCAGTGTTTCAACTCTCACCTTCCTTGCTCCTACTCCGTCGACTGAGTGATCGCAGCTCCTCCCAAATTCCCAAACCCTAACCCCTTTCAACATCCTGGAGATGCGTCGCTCCACCACCGCCACCGTTCTCTTCCTTCTTCTCCTCATATACCTCAGCACCATAGCTGCTTCCGCCGGAATCTTGGGCTTAGATTCCTTCCTGACTCAACAATACCGGACGGACCCACAAGGCACCAACGACTCTTTCCTCTTGCTTCCCTCTTCCCTCAAGAGATCCATCTCTCACCCCTCCGCTGTCAACCCGCCCACTCCGGCTTCCCTTCTCTCCCTCCAACTCTCCGTCCCGATTACCGTGAAGCTGGTGGGACCAACCTTTACATCATCCTCCCCTCCCCTCCTTTCCTCCTTCCTTACCTCCGCTGTCTCCTCCGACCGCTTCCGCGTTATCACCCCTTTTTCCTCCGACGCCTCCCACCACCTCTCTCTCTCACATTCCCTCCACCTAGAAGTCTCCCTTTCCTCCTCTTCGCTCTCCTCTCACCTCTCCGAAGCTCTCAAAACCCATCTCTCGAATACTCCATCCTCCATCCGGCTGCCTTTCGCCTCCGTCCCCCACTCCTTGATCGATGAAATCATAAAGCAAGACTTCGAAAACGAAAAACCTATCGACGGAATTTACATTTATATTCTCCATTTGGGCTCTCAGTCCAAGTCCTATGCCTATAGCTACACCCCCGGGGATCCGTCCCCAGGGGTCACCAAGTGCATGGGCTCTATCTGGACGGGGAAAGATCGCTACTTGTGGATCGATTTGGGCGCCGGCCCCGTGGACTACGGGCCGGCGTTGTCTGGTGATGGGGTCTTGCCAAGAGGCGAGTTTCATCCGCTAGCAGCAATGCACGGCCAACCCAAGTCGCAGAAGGCGATGCTGGCAGACTTGGCATCACTGGTTTGGAGCGCTTATCAGGTACTATTTGTGCCCTCATTGAGAATTCCAGTGCCTTTTGAGAATTCGTTGACTGTTCAGTTTATACATATATATGGTTCTTCGTCGGATAATTTTGGATTAGACTGGAAATCAATAGAGAGAGCTTTTACTGACGAGATTAATGATAAAGGGTTGCTATTGGGTGAGCAGAGGTTGAGTTTTAAGAAATATGAGGTCAAGTTATCAGAGTGTTCGATTTGTTCTTTTGCTATTTGGAGGGCAACTACTTCGTATACTTCTAGGTACTTGTTTGATAATTACACTCTGATTGTTAGTGAGTACTTGGACTCCAGAAGGTTACATCAGACAATTTCTGAATCATCTGAAGAGTTCAGGAGATTGGCAGGGCTTCCTGAGGAAGATTTCAGGAGTAGAGTACTTCCTGTATATGTGTTCGATTTGGATGCTAGTACGATTTTGTTGCTTGATCGGTATCACCAGTCTGTTGCATTTAAAGATATGGTAATCGCTGTCAGAACAAAGAATACGCAGACTGTGAGTGATTACAGTTGCAATGGCCGCCATGTGTTCACACAGACTCGACAACTTGAGAGACCTCTTGTTGGTTCCATTCTGCAGAGTATGTGGGGAGTGTCACCAACGCATTTGGTCTGGAGCCCTAGGCACAACAGTACGCTGGTAGATTATACCTGGAGTGTTGGACAGACTCCATTTGGACCCTTCTCCGACATTTCTTCATTTTCTTTTGTGCAGAAGGATGCAGCCAGAAGAAACGTGCTTTTGACGTCATTTAATTACACTATTGGAAGTGCTTTGGATGTTCTTGAATCCATTTCTGCACATGGTGGAGAGAAAAAGCTTCTTAGGCAGAATCAGCAGACTGAGTTCCTGCAGAGATGGAACCTATTCAAGTACAAGCTAGACAAAGCCATTTCTGCATTATCACATTTTGATTATGATATGGCTTTGTACTACTTGAGGTCTTCAGACCACGATTTGTATGCTATTCACTCTCTTGTTTATCATGCATCTCAAGATTTGGAGGCCTCACTTACTTGCTTCAAGGACCCCCCATTCCCTTGGTTTTCAGTTTCTATGGCTGCTGGTGTTTTCTTTACACTCGTTTATGTTTATGCAAAAAGAGAAACATTGTTTCAGAATAAGAGAAAACAGTTTTGAAGCTTTTGAGTTGTTAGGTATTTCGTGTTTTGAACTGATACGAGACCTGTATTCCTGAGAGTTAAGCTGTATACTTTCTTTTAGTTTTGAAAGGAAGCTGCTGCAATTGTCAGCAGTTTTACATACTTGATTGCCTTTTTTGTTATTTATTTCTTTCAATTTTTTGACTTCTTGTTTTCAGATATCTTCCTTTTTTTTAATTTTTTTTCATGTTCTTTTCTTCTTGTTTTTCTTTTACTCTATTGTATGATGCAGTTGGGTTCCTAATAACGGTGGTATCTTGAACTTTCCAACTCCCATCTATTGAAGTTTGGATTTGAAATTACTATCTTTCCATGCCTTTAAGCACCCTCAAATTTTGAAACGGATTAATCTTTTTCTGGGAGCTATTTGTACAATTGGGTAGCTGATGAACTTGAGTTACAGATTATACTTTTGATTTGTTCTACAACATGGTATTAGACTTTTGTGGAATATGCATATGAGAGGTTTTTTGGCGTATATAGATTTTGAATTGATTTAATATCATTAGCAAATTTTAGATTGATCCTTCCTTTTTTCTGTTACTTGTTCACTTCTGCATGACATCGTCTTGCTGTACTTGCAATAATTCTTCTCCATCTGACGATAAAGTGTTTTACCTCAATATCTATACATGCATAAATAATTAAGGGCTACTTGCATGTTTGAATGTAATCCATCTCTAAAAGTCTTGCTAGAACTGTTTAAATTCTTATTCTTTTCTTTCATTAACTTCATGTCAAATTCTTTTGTTTTGGTAACAACAGATGTATGAACTATGAGGGGTTCCATATGTGCATGACTCTAATTCGTCATTGAGCTATGGTATCATGGGATGCCTTTGGCAAAACCACAACTTAGATAAACAGTTGTTACCTTTCTGCTAAGTCTTTTAGTTTGCAGATTTGTCAAAGCCAGAAGTTATATAAACAGTTTTTACCTTTTTGCATGGTATGAAGGTTGTTGGTTTGCAGATTTGAATGATTAATTCTTGGCATGTGTGGATTTTGGCAGTTCAGGAGACCAGGTAGGTTGTAAGACAGGTGCAAAGAAAATGTGGCTATTATTGTGTCCGAAAGATTTGATGAGGTGACAATTCATGTATAATCAAACAGTGCTGGACGTAGCTGGTCTGAACTTGAGGCATAGGCAATACTCTCTTCTGAGATCAGTAGGTGCCCAAGGCTTTGCGCCAAGAAATATGTTCATGGAAGTAGCAAGTTAAAAGATCAATTCTTTTGTGACTATGGGAGTATAAGGAGAGGTGTTAGTTACATATAGTTCTAGCGCGGTCTTTTGTCAATTTACCTTCTTCTTTCTCTTCAGACATTAAAAAGACGGCCTCTGTTGTTTTTTCCTGGATTAAGCTTATAAATATTTACTTATGTGTAAATCATGGTCTGAGATGGAGAAGTCTTTTAGCACTCTACATGGCCATAATAGGCCAAGGGAACTTGGTAAGAGTCCGAGTGTATGACTGATGGCAATACAAAGAAGAATAGATGTTAAAAGTCATCTCCACATCCAACTTTTGATAACCGGATATTATTGCCAGATAAATAGGAAGAAACGTTATCTAATAACCAACAGCCAGCCTCTTTTGGGCTGTTGCTATGCTCCCGCCTGTCAAGCCAGGAGTTCCACTCCTGCCTGGCAGGTTTGCGGTAGGGGTTTAGGGAGGGAATATGGGAGGGAGGAAGGATTAAAAAAAGAAACGTTATCTTTGAGGGAGGAAGGATTAAAAAAAGAAACGTTATCTTTTCTTTTATACAAGATTCTCATTTTACGCAGGAAGCAGATAGAAAAAGTTCGATCAACTAGTTTTTAGAGGCTTTGATCATAATCTTGTTTGTAGTGGATTCTCCAGACAGTCATAGTTGAAACGGAATGGTTCCTCCAAGTCAATGCCGTAACTCTCTGAAGTTACACCAAATGGGGTAGCTCCATTTCCGTCCTCAAACATCTCAGCCAAGTATTCATCATTAACTACCTGCGGCTGAACTTTTCCACTCTCGCTGTCATTTTCTTCGTCTGAGACAATTGAATTCTTCGCGACCAGTTCGCGAAAAATTGAAGATCGGAGTAGGAGGCCAAGTGCTGTTGGGGAAGAAGATTTATTGCATGAATAAACTGGTAGTTGTCGTTCACATATTTCTTCCTTATTAAGGTCCCCTGTGCTGAATGACCTTTGGAAGATAAAGGATTGGTTGGTCTCTCCTGCACGGAAGTCATGGGACGGTGGAGTCTGTGGATGTATGATTGGCTCTGATTCTTGAGCAGAAGCTGCAGGGTTTACTCCTGGCTTCAACCATCTGATATAAGTGCTGAGGTCAAAATTGGTCACGGCATTGATCCCTCTGTATTCGATTGCTGCAATATCATATGCTCGAGCTGCCTCTTCTTGGGTACCTGTGAAGGAGGGTGCTACTTGAGTAAATCACACATGCTTGATTAATTGTATCGTACCATCACTACTTTCCATTTTACTACCTAAGGTCCATTTCTTAAAGTGCAAGTTTGATTTTGCAGTCTCAGCTTGCTATCGTGACTTACTGTAAGTTCCTAGATAGAGGTATTTATTCCCAAAAACTCTGCCTATCCTGGCTTCCCATCTTCCGTTGTGGTGGTGCCTGCAGTTATGAGTTTTAACGGAAAATGGAATCGGAATCAGCTAAGCTATTTAAATCATTTGTAATGCAGTTAATTCCATTTTATGAGGTGAAAAGTTTACCTTGCAACACCTCTGTACTTGGATACCCCCCTTGAAAAGCCACTGCTTTTCCTGCAATGAGAAAAGCTCAGTCACAGTCAGGCATGAAAATGGTCATCGTAGACAAAATCGGTGCAACTGTAAAATAGATTGAGAGCTGTCTGCCTTCTAAGTGAGGCTAGGTATTCTTCTTTTGTTACTGTCTGCATTGTTTCAATTTCTTTCTCATAATCAG
This sequence comes from Coffea eugenioides, assembly GCF_003713205.1. Classification (NCBI taxonomy): domain Eukaryota; kingdom Viridiplantae; phylum Streptophyta; class Magnoliopsida; order Gentianales; family Rubiaceae; genus Coffea; species Coffea eugenioides. The sequence continues at coordinate 48,496,821 of NC_040045.1, forward strand.
TGATCTGCAGGAAACATTAATTGATGAGAAGGTGGATGTCATATAGTAAGCAGATAAGACTGTTGCTCTCTGTTTGGTCGCATGTTACCGGAAAATTAGTAAAAGTCGAAGTTCCCCAGTACTTGATTGCAGCCAAATCATATGCTCTTGCTGCAGCTTCTTCATCATCATAAGCTCCTAATAATGATTTTTGTGAAGGTACATAGTTTTTAAGTAAAACGAGTCTCATAACATAAAAGGAAAAAAAGAGGAGGGAGAACCAGAATCCAAATTTATGAAAAAGGTCAAACAACTTACCAAGATAAACTGTGCCAGGATGGAGTTGGAGGAATGAGAATGAAATTCCCAACGTTAGATACCACTATTAAACTGCAGCAATCACAAAAACTAAACTGTATATCGTAATTGATTAGGCAGCCATTTCCGAGTACCTTGTTTTCCTTTCTTTTTCTGCGCGATATTCCAAGAAAGTTTGTCCCACAAGTGTGCCTCAAATCGACCTGTCCATCTATGCCTGCTCACACCTCGAAACCTCGAACTCCTTTTCACAGTGGTTGGAGCGGAAGATAGGTCGACAACTTGCTCCAACTGTTGTTGCTGCATCTGCTGGCCCGGACAGGCGAGTGGAAAGGCATCAGCTGCAGCTGTCTGCTGATCTCTTCTTCGTCGTTTGACAGACCTACCACCGGGAGCTCCAGCATCCGCTGTGCACATGCGACGTCTCCCTGGACTCTCTTCACTCTTGATCAAAGTTGACATTGGACGTCTTGTATCGGATGGGTTTTGCTTTTCTTTCTTCTCGCTTCCACGCCAACTATAGCTTCAATTCTAATGCTTTTCCTACGCTTTTGCCAGGCGAGGTCATGCATGTATATATATATATATGGGAATGCATCTATGGGTTTTGTTTTGGCCTTGTTATGTCTCGTCTGTTCTAGTAAACAACTGGCGATTGACAAAAAGACAACAAATACAGGCGATAAGAGCAACGAAGGGCAAAAGATTTGAGGACAAGCAATGAGTAGTCACTAATTCTACTCTTTGCCGGCCCGAGGAATCAAATGCATACGATTAACTTCCGCTGGGGTGCATCTTCTTGGAGCCGCTTATTGAAATCGATTATTGTGCTAGTTTTCTCAAAAACAAATCTTGCGTATTCTGCGTTCGTAGATTTCGTGTTTGTAGATTATGATTTTTGATATGGTCGTAGTGACAAACAAATCCATTTAACTAATTTTACTCGTACTCGCCTATGAATAAATGAATATGAATATGTTAAATTTTTACATATGGGTATAGATGAGTTATCGAATAATATCCATTTAATAAATAAGTAATATTTGAATAACCCATCAATTCCAATTAATCCATTTAGAATTGTACTTTTCCGAGCCATATCATATGATTTTCACGGTTGTGCAGTTTGTGTAGCATAAACCCCTTTATGAAGCCTGTTCAAGTTGGTCTCAACTCCATAGCAAATGCCACGAAAATGCCAGACGTGTCTATTTACCAGCTAGAGGAATTATTCCTTGGAAATTTCGTCTGGTCAATTTCTCTTGTCTGACGTGTGGCGGTCGGTTAGTCTTTTTAACTGTGTGCGGAAGCAGATTGATTAGCTTTTTGTCTCCTTCACTGACTTGCAAATTTTAGACGATATAATCTATGGCATCGACCGTATAATTTTCTTCCCAATAAGTTTCAAGAATTGTAGCAGAATGCATGAGCTAATAATAAATCAGGTAATTTGAAGGATCGACGGGTTTGGATCGTGACCCAGTGCAACGCAGATGATATTACAGCTGCACCATTAATTAAGTCGCAAGCCATGCTTAAACTTTAAAGTGGAGGCGTGACAAATAAGTGAAGACAATAAAAGGAATGAAGAGAGGCAATTACCGCTCCCAAATATTGCCGAGCCAGCCAAAAGCGCTTTTTTCTTTCCTTCATCTTACTTTGAATGGGAAAAAGGATTGACGTTCTGCAATTTGTTTACCTGAGTAAGAGAAAAGATTATGGGTTCGAATGCGCAGAAGAGATTCATAACAACATTTATTCCTTTGGATTCATCTTTTATTTATTTATTTCAATATATACACTATCAAGCTTGTGCATGAGAATTAATTTTAATTTCAATTTGACAAAAAGTTACAATTGCGTGAATGATTGTTTTAGTATTCTCGATAACTCTACCCATTCTTAATGTCCATTGCCAAAGATTTTTTAAGCAATTTTCAGCACACAATTAGATCCCTTTTTGTCATTTTTTTTTTCCATTACATGATCAACTACCAAAATGAAATCCGGTTTTTTGCAAAATTTGATTAGGCAACTCATCATACTTGATGAATTATATGAGTACAGCTGTGTTTTTAAATTCGGATTGGATTGATCGGTTTGACCAATTAAAGTAAGAATCACGCAGGTTTCTAGTCCGAGTTTACCCAAAAAACTGCTCGGCAATAACTCAGTCAAATTTGATAAAAAAAAATTGGGTTCAATCGCGAACCGGCAAAACCAGTAAAATCAAGTTTTATTTCTTTTTCGTTATGTTATTTACTTATATAAAATTAATAGATATTTATGATATTATGATGATGTTACCCAGTTTTTAAACCGATTTGACTTCAATCGAACCGTATATCTTTGATCCCTAAACTTGGTCGAGTCACTAGGGCTATCAACAAGTTGGGTCTGAGTCAGAATTGAATATTTTGGACCCGAACCCGTTAGCCATACTTGTATCAAATTTGACCCAGATATCCAACGGGTCTTGAACTTATTCTTTTGCATCTACGTCCGAGTCGGGTATACCCGACCAAAAAAGAAAATATCTTTCTAAACAGACATTAATTACATACCACAAACTCCAATTAAAATCACAAATTATTTTAGATAATTATTCTAATGCCTACAAATTACAATTTCTAAAAGGATTAATAACAAAAAAGCCCCATGCGGTATAAATACCTTACAGAAAAGCCCATATAGTTTCAAATCATTCACATCGGTAGGTATCTCATTGTTTGAAGTAAGGTGAAAATCAACAAAAATTGTTAAATTTAACGCGTGTGATGTAAATGCGCCGGAAATGTGCGTGATTCTTCCAAAAAATAGTTTTTTAAGGTAAATTTTAACCTGAAATACCTATTTTGCTCCTCATATCTTAATAAAACAATCATGATTCTTCTTCAAATTTGCTCCAAACTTGTAGAAATTGACTTTTTTTACTTTTATTATTAGTGAATGAAACTAATGAATCAAAAACCGTTTGTTTTAGGCTATTTTTTGCTTATATTATTAGGGCATTTCTGTCGTGTCACTCAAAACCGTTTGTTTTAACGATTTTTGTGAATGTTCAAATTACTTCAATCCATTAGGTACCACCACGTATGATTTGAAATCATAAGGGATTTTTCTGTAAGATAGTTATACCACATAGAGCTTTTTTGTTCTTTACCCTTTCTAAAATATCCAAACAAATATTAAATACTCAAATGTATTATCAAAATAATTACTTATTCAAACGGGTCCTGGTCGAATTCGAATCGGAACCCAATATTCTGTATTCGACCCAATTTTAGATTAGCATAAATGGGTCTGGGTAAATGAAATTGTAACTACACCCGTACCCGAAAATATTAAACGGGTTTAGGTCGGATCCGTGTCAAAACTCGGCCTATTGACAGGCCTACAAGACACTACCTAATTCAAGTTTTCAAAATATAGGTGTACACTTCAGTGTGCTCTAATGTTAATCTAAAATATAAGCATACACTTCAGCATTCTCTAATATTGACCTGTCAGTTGGCATATGAGGTTCAGTCGTTTGGCCATAAAAATAAAGTGTCCGTATGAATTAGGTTTTTTTAAGGTATTTTTTAAAAAATTACATGGTAATATTATATTTGAAAACTTTCTACTATAGTTGTATAAATTAGGTATTTTTAGAGATTTATTTTGAATTTTTAAAAATTTAAAACGTTATGGGGTTATTTTTCCAATTTTGTTAATTTTCACGACTACTTACCACAACCATCGATAACTCGCTTGTTCAGTACTACTAACTATTATAGGAGGATGCCGTCCCTCTACCGCCTACTACTACTGCTCCCCTCTCTTTCTTTTTCCTCTAACGCCTCCATCCTTTATCTCTTTCTCCTCTCTCCATCCCTTTCCCCTGTCCCTTCCCTCTCCATCCCTCCTGTTCCTTCCATTCCCATTTTTTCTACTACAACCACCTTCCTCTCCCTCATTTTTCCCAGATCTAGTCACAAATTAGATGTGACCATCCTGCCTTCTCTCTCTTCCCCTACTAGTCACAGTCGTGACCAAACCGGCAACCAGTAGGGAATGAAAGGAATGGGAAGTTCACTAAGAAGAGGAAAGAAAGAGACTGGTTATGGGAAAAGAAGTAGAAGAGAGGAAAGAAAAGATAGAAGAAGAAGAGGAAGGAAAGAGAGAACGGAAAGAAAATCATAGGGAAAGGAAGTAGCAGCATTGGAGGAAGAATAAGGAAAAAGGGTAGCGGTTATTAATGATCGGGGGTGCAATATGAAAAAAGAAAAAGGTAACAAGTTTATCTTATTTAATTATTTTTAAATATTTTCTTATATTATATAAAAAGCACTTTTAGTCAAACTCTTGTGTTGAATTTCTTTTGCCTCTTAGGGGCTGAGATTGTCTTTTCAGCATGGGTTTATATACATTTGTGGCATGTGGTGCAAGTAATTGATTGTTAGAGTTTTTGGTGAAATTTTGTTTTTGCCCTTAATTTTGTTTCCAAAAGTCTACTACAAATTGTGTTGATGGTATCAATGATTTGGAAACTACTTATGTGTTTTGTAATTCAAGTGGCTAATTAAAGTTGTAATTAGATGTGTAATCATGGTTGCTATCGTTACTTTATCTGTCTAATTACCTAATTTTTCATCTTTCTCTCTTACTCTAATTGTTTGTATTTTTTCCCATACTAATCCTTCATCTTTGTCCTTTAATAGTCAGCACAATTGTAATGACCATTCTTTTGAAGTTTTTCTTTTCTCTCTTCTTTATCATTTTGCCATATTTCTATAGGATTTTGTACTGTGTACTAAGGTATGTTTAATTTCTTTTCCTCCAAAGGACTTGTTTGGCAAATGAGGTTTTGTCCAAATTTGTTTACTATTAGTTTTTTAATAACTTTAATTATTGTAACCTAAAAAAACTTTTCAAATTTTTAAACTACACACAAAAAAATTTTCATTATTCCTTTCTTTTTCTTTCTCCCCCATTTCAACCTACCACCACTACCCAACACCTTTTCCAGCGCTGACAGAAAGAAGCTTTTTTTTTTTTCTTTTCTCCCTCCTCCTTTCCCCTCCCCTCTCCCTCTCCCCCAGACTTGCGACCAGGGGAGGGTGGTAGGGTAGAGAGAAGGGGAGGGGGAAGGGAGAAGAAATGGAGAGGAAATAAAAGAAAAAAAAGAAAAAGAAAGAGAAAGAGAAAGAGAAAAAGAGAGAAAGAAAAAAAGTTTTTCATCTTAAAAATTTTTCCTACAACTTTTACAGTAAGTTACAATAAAATTTTAGGCGAACATTCGAAAAACTCATTTGCCAAACGGGACATTTGTTTGTTTTATTATCTCTGAAAAATTTATTCTCCCCAATTACAAATTCCAGATTTGAGATTCACTTGATTACAAATTCCATCGAACATTAAATCCATTTGTTGTCATCGTAATCTACAATTTCCACGCATTTAAGGATCAACTATTTAATTTTTATTTTCTTCTTTTGTTTTTTTTAATTTCATCATTTTTGCAATCAGGTTTAAGTATTAGTTCATTTTCTTGGAATTGACAGTTAATTTCATTGTGTATTAATCAACTTGCATGGAATTTTCTCTGAATTCTCAAGGTAAAAGATTAAAATTTTAAGTTAAAACTTGTCATCCCCTTCCCTAGGCCCCCGTCCCTCTCTTTTCATTTCTTATTAGAAGTTCATAAAAGTTTTATCTTTCTAAGCATAATTTCTCTATTCTTATTTTTCTAATTTATAGGCACAACCAGCGAAGGCTCTCAAAACTTGCTTTCAAGTGTCTCCTCAAAGAAAAATGCCGTAAAAGTCATTCTGGCTTTGGTACAAAAAAAAAAAGTGTCTCCTCAAAAAAACTAAGGGTCTGTTTGATAACATAAAAAAGTGCTGAATCTGAATTTTTTCAGACATTCAGATGTTTTGAGTGTTTGATAAATAAAAATCTATTTGCTGAACTTGTTAAGCAGTGCTGAACCTATGTGTATTTTTTTCAGCACAAGAATCCTAACTGAATGCTTAATTCTGATAAGAATCAATAGAATTATTTCAATTACCTTATCTTATCTACCAAATCTACCCTTGTTTGTTAATTATGTTCAAAATTCTTATCTAATTAAACAACATAATATTCTCTATCTAACGATTTTTAGTTTTTCTTTTCTCCCTTTTTAATGACTTTCACATCTTTTCCATACTCCTCATATAATATATTTCATCTTTTATATTAATTTGATTTAAAAATAAATATTGTCATTTTCATACCTAACAATTTTAAACTAATTAAATCATAGATTTTATTTCTTTTTTGAATGAAAGGATATAAGGGCAAAATTGTCAAATTAAACTTATTAAGCATTCAGTTATAAATATTTATCAAACAGCATAAATAGGTTTAGCATTAAAATTCAGACATTCATATATTTTTTTCAGTGCTTAAAATTCAGTAAATTAATTGTTTCAGTATTCAGATTTCAGAATTCAGACTTCAGAATTCAGACTTCAGAATTCAGATTCAGTTTTATCAAACGGAACCTAAAGATGAGAACTTTCGTGATTTTTGTTTCAGCTTCAATTGTGCTTTTAACTGATTTCTGGTAAAATATTTTTGAATTTTATAATTTTTCCTCTAATATTTGATTAGTTGTTCAAGCCCACCTTTCATTAATGGGCAAAAATCGATCTATCTCCAATAATAGAGTATAATACATGACATCGAGTATTCCTCTTTCAGCACTTTTACGCAATTTTGATTTCATCATCTCCTATAGTATCCATGGGACGCTTTCTTCATGTTTCTTTTACTATGGGTATATTTGTTTATCTTACTCCCACTTACAATTCAAACAAACACTTACTGATTTTTCTCTTTACAATTGACATTTCTGGGGTGTAATTTAATTTCAGGTGCATATTTGGACTATGGATTTTCCAAATATAAAAGATGAAATCCTCTTGCTTGTATAAGAAAGTTTGACCAATTTTTGCCTGTAATTTTTACAATACCTCCCTCATATATATATATATATTACACATTGGCTTGTATTAGATATACTTATTTCATCATTTTAGTTTCAATCTTATGATTAAAAAAATAAATTCAACAATCCCAACCGCCAAACGCTGTCCGGAAATGTCATGCCACGAGAGAATACAGTCACCTGCCTAGTCACGTGATCCATTTGTGATGGGTTTGGACCGGAGTTAAAAGCCCCGCCCAGCCCATTTAATGGTGGATCTGATTACCTCTTCGCGCCACAACGCCCCCCTTCAGATATTATATTAACCCGCAAACACCCTTCATCGTTTCAGTTCATTTTTCACCTAAGCACCCATTCGCCCGTTCGCTCTCGAAGCTATGGCAGATGGTCACCTCTTCAATAATATCTCTCTCGGAGGTCGCGGCGGCACTGTGAGTTCTCTCTCCTGCTTTCTTTTGCTTGATTGATTAATTTTCCACTGCTTTATACCCCAAGTTCTTGTTACCCGAAGCAAATTTTTGTTTCATCTTTGGGTTTTGTATACGGTTTCTTGAAAACCTAGTCTAGTTCTTATGGTGTCGGTATGTTTGCTGCGACCTGGAATCCTAGTTTGAGGGAACACTTTTCAACTTTTCCATCGAGTTGATGCTTCATTTTGGTGACACTTATCAATTACGCTTTGATTCTTTGTCAAGCCGACAGAAATTTCTGGTTTTTCTGTAGGAAAAGATTCTAGGGTTTTGACGGCTGGCACATTTCGTATTCACTTCAATATCTTAATAGGCCTCCGTTTTTCTAGTCTCCGTCATTTCTTGTTTGTCGGTGCTTCTTGAAGAATTTGTACATCACTTTTATGAACATATATGAGCTTAAAAATTCAGTTTTTGGAAAACGGTTGCGTTAGTTGAAATTATATCAACCATTTATTTTCTTTATCTTTTACTTTTTTTCCCCTTTGTTACAACGGAAATTTAATCCGTTTACTGAGTGCCTATCGCTGAATCGTTCCTGAGACTTGCTAATTTTTATTTGACACAAAAAGTTAGGGTTTCAAATGAAGAGGCTCCTGCATGCTAGACTGAATTTTCTGAGATTTTGGCTAATACATTTTTTATCCTCTTCTTCTAATTTTTCGTTTTATTGGTTGCAAAATGCAGAATCCAGGACAATTAAGGGTTCATTCTGGGGGTATCCTATGGAAGAAACAAGGCGGCGGTAAGGCTGTGGAAGTGGACAAGTCCGATTTGGTGGGCCTTTCCTGGATGAAAGTCCCTCGATCTAATCAGCTTGGAGTTCGTATTAAGGATGGTCTCTTCTATAAATTTACTGGCTTCCGGGATCAGGTACTCTTTTACCCAACTTTGTCCTCTCTTTAGTTCTTCTATTTATCTTGGCTCCGAGTTAGATATTTTGCGTCATGTAATTGAGAACATAGCTGAAGGAGCGTGAGAAATGTTATAAAACTTCTTGTGTGTTGGCACAATGTCTTTCTTTTTTCAATTATTATAAGGAGGTTGCATATTGCCATGTTGAATTCAGGAAAAAAAATTAAAAAAGGAAAAGATAAATCTGCATTGTTGGAGGACGCTTCTGAATTCTGTGAATTCACCAAGATCATGAACTCTAGCATGTCATTGATAACAGAAAATTTATATATTTGGTGTTATGGGGAAAAAAAGGGAAAAAGAAAAAGGGAATCTAGATCTGCATTATTGGAGGACACTCCTGACTTCTGTGGATTCACCAAGATCATGAACTCTAGCACGTCTTTGAGAATACTGAATTGAGATTACTTGGTGTTATGGATATATTGAGAATACTGAATTGAGATTACTTGGTGTTATGGGTATATTGAGAATACTGAATTGAAATTACAAGCATATTTTTTGTCTTCCATCAGCTGATGTGAGCCTAGTCTATTTTGATATGTAATTGGACAAAAAATATGTTTGTGGACTTGTAAGACTTTGGCCTTTATCTGGAAGAAGCTCGAGCATTTTCTCTGGTTCTATGATCCTTTTCTATTTTCTGAAGTTTGATAGGTTCAAAATTTATCCTTTTGCAATCATTGCTCCTACAGATCTGTTACCTAGACTTCTTTAGCATGTGTTGTACTTATCACTTGGTTGTACTTCATTTGCAGGATGTTACCAGTCTATCCGCTTTTTTCCAGACTACTTGTGGAATAACACCAGAAGAGAAGCAGCTTTCTGTTAGTGGGAAGAATTGGGGAGAAGTTGATCTAAATGGTTGGTTGTCCTTTGCTTAGGTTTTATCTTTGGTTTCCTTGATTTTTCTTTTAGTTGCCTCCTTTACAGTCATTTGATAATATCATCTGGGTAACTGTTTATTTTCTTATTAATAGAGATCCTGTTAGTGATAAGGATAATCATATCACTCAGGCCTAGAATCCATAAGGTTGTAATAGGAAATATGACCCATCTCGTAGAGCTGTTAGTGTAACCAACATATGATTTTGTGGATTCATTTTGGTTTCTTGTTACTTCATACGGAACTCTTTGCTTTTCTTGGTTTTCCAAGATTCAATAGTTTTGGAACCTCTCTATTTCAAGTTGTTGCATGTCATCAGTACAAATTTTTCCTGTTCCTTTTTCTGTTTTAGTTAGCTATCAATAAGAAATATACTCCATCGTCACTTTACTGCCTGGAACATAATTGATGTTTAGCCGGTGCTTTCTTTCAGGGAATAATCTTACGTTTCTTGTTGGTTCTAAGCAAGCATTTGAAGTATCTTTGGCAGACGTTGCACAAACACAACTTCAGGGGAAAAATGATGTCATGTTGGAGTTCCATGTGGATGATACTACTGGGGCCAATGAGGTTTAGTTGCTGTTGCAATTTCTTACTTCTATTCTAACTTGCTTAAGCTAAATTAAGTAAATATTTTGCTCATGGACTTATAGCTGATTCGAAATCCTTCTGGCACTAAAGCTTACTCTAGTCTTGCTATTCATTCATCAATTTTTGCAGAAAGATTCGTTGATGGAAATCAGTTTCCATATACCTAACTCAAACATGCAATTTGTTGGTGATGAAAATCGCCCTCCTGCTCAGGTAATAAATTCCTCTTCTGGGATGGGGCACTTTTTGGGGTACCCGTATTGCGTGATTTGAGGTGTTGAATAGTTTGTTTCGCACTTCCATCAGGTATTTCGTGACAAAATCATGTCCATGGCGGATGTTGGAGCTGGAGGGGAGGAATCTGTAGTTACATTTGAGGGGATTGCTATTCTCACTCCAAGGTATCTCGGCACTGTAGATTTATTCTATTTGTGTTTGTTCTTTGGCTGCTTCAGATTAACACGTGTGTCTTGTATTTGTGCAGGGGTCGATACAATGTTGAACTTCATCTGTCATTTTTGCGTCTCCAGGGGCAGGCCAATGATTTCAAAATTCAGTACAGCAGTGTTGTTCGTCTTTTTTTGTTGCCTAAGGTATTCTTCTTACAAAATCATTTGCTTACTTTGGCAAATTAATGTTGAAAATACTCGGTTGTGCTAATTTTTACATAATTCCTGCAATTTATATGTTTTTGCTTTACTTGTGCAGTCCAATCAGCCATTTACCTTTGTTGTTGTCACACTTGATCCACCCATTCGGAAGGGCCAAACATTGTATCCACATATTGTTTTGCAGGTATCTTATTGTTGTTTAATCATATCATTTTGTGGTTACTTTTTTAACTATTTGTCATGTGTTTGTGTTCTACTTGATATGCAGTTTGAAACAGATTATGTGGTTGATAGCACCCTTTCAATGAGTGAAGATCTTCTCAGAACCAAATACAAGGACAAGCTAGAACCAACCTACAAGGCAATACATAGTGGCGTAAAGATGAATTTTAGACTACTAATATTTTGAGGATCTTCATTTACATGTTTTTTGGACTTCCTTTGAACTTCAGGGATTAATTCATGAGGTTTTTACGATGGTTCTTCGTGGCTTGTCCGGTGCCAAAGTCACCAGACCCGGGAAGTTCCGTAGCTGTCAGGATGGTTATGCTGTGAAGTCATCACTGAAAGCTGAGGATGGAGTTCTTTATCCTCTTGAGAAGAGCTTTTTCTTTTTACCCAAACCACCTACTCTTATTCTTCATGAAGAGGTGTGCTTTTTGTCACGAATTAACTTGTTTGGAATGGGTTCCTGTTTATGCTGGATGGTTGACCTTTTCGTGCTGTACGTAGATTGATTATTTGGAGTTTCAAAGGCATTCTGCTGGAGGTTCAAACATGCACTACTTCGATTTACTTATCAGACTTAAGACTGAGCAGGAGCATCTTTTCCGGAACATACAGAGAAATGAATACCATAGTCTTTTTGACTTTATCAGGTGTGTAACAAGCCTTCTAAATTGTCTACATATTTAGAGACTGGGGCATATACACTGGCAATAGTGATTGTTTGTTCTAGTTCAAAGGGACTGAAGATCATGAACCTTGGTGAAGCTCAGAGTAGAGATGCTATACTGCCTGTTTTACCGGAGGATGATGATGATGCTGTTGATCCACATCTAGAGCGTATCAAGAATGAGGCTGGTGGGGATGAGAGTGATGAGGAGGTAAGTTTATGGCAATTAATCTGTTGCCAGTTGTCGGTTGGAACACAATTCTCACGATTATCTATGCCTTTGGCTTCATTGCTTGCCTGCATTACCGAATTGCTCTAAGTTAGATCATTCTTCAGAAGCAGAAATGCATGCAATTACTTCCTATCCTTGTCATTCATCTTGTTGTTCTCTGATATTAATATTAAATTTATTGGCTACCTTTCCGTATGTGCTTTTAATTCTGCATGCTATGTAAGTTGGAGTCTCAATAGTGGCAGCAGATGGAAACTTAAAAATGCATAGGCAGATTTGATGTATCTTTCCGGTTAAATAACAACAAATATTTGGATATAGTTGTGGTTGGTTTTGTTCGCTTTTGGGTTTCCTGTTGTTACCTATTGTATTGGAGGAGGTAATGGTGCACAAATCTGATAATCCTTTGCAGGATGAAGATTTTGTTATTGACAAAGATGATGGAGGCTCTCCTACTGATGATTCTGGTGAAGGAGAATCAGATGGCAGTGATGGTGGAGATGAGGAGGTGACGGATTTCTTCTTTTATTTGTATACTATGTACTCTTTCTTGTGGTGTTAGGGGTTGTGGGTTGTAAACTTCAGATTTTGTAATGGTGGTCACATGGTGTGCCATGTCTTCAGGTGCCCGCAAAGAAGAAAGTCAAAAAGGAGCCCTCTGCTTCAAAGTCATCTGTGAGTAGGAAAAAAGCCAAAGATGGTAATGATGATGTTAAAAAGAAGAAGCAAAAGAAGAAAAAGGATCCAAATGCACCAAAAAGAGCTGTCAGTGCTTTCATGTTCTTCTCACAGGCAGAGAGGGAGGTGAGGATATCAAATGATTGGTTCACTATTTTGCTCCACTTTTCGTAGGACAGTTGCTAATGTTGGTTTTTGCTTTGCTTCTTTACTTGTATGCCGATGATGGAGGATTTGATTGCTCATCCTGTTTTTTCTGCAGAATGTGAAGAAAAATATTCCGGGAATATCATTCACAGAGGTTGGAAAGGTCCTTGGAGAAAGATGGAATAAGATGTCAGGTATGCATATTTCACACGAGTAGCCCTTGCTTGATGCTCTGATGCTCTGTGATCTAATTGTGCTGTTTGATTCGTAGCCGAGGAAAAAGCGCCTTATGAAGCAAAGGCTCGTGCAGACAAGAAAAGATACAGCGATGAGATCAGCGGCTACAAGAACCCACAGGCTGCGGTAAACATCGACTCTGGCAACGAATCTGACACTGCATAGGCCTAGATTGTGGTTCCTGAATTACAATTATTAGAATGCTCGATAGTGCCAAGTCTAGGAGATGATGATATGTTTTGCTCATGCTTTGGTAATTTAGTCAAAAGTCCTGTTAAAAGAGGAAGCTTGCCGTCTTGTGTCTATTGTATGACAAATGATACTTTGCATGGCTGTGCATTCATTTTTTCACCGCCTTGCCGAAGCAAGCTTAATGCGTATGGTTGTGTTCGTTGTCACATAAGCTCTCGATTAGTTAGGCATTTTGAGCGAGCTGCGACAGAAAAATTGAATTTTTGCCGGCACATGTAAAAGGCTAAATGAGTTCCGTTCCAGAGATGATGGGAACTTTGGCTGCATCCAGAAACAAGACCAATAACCAATCTGCATATGCTGATTCCGTATATTGCAGCAAGCTATATGGTACACCAACTTAACTAAATGTGGGCCTGGATTTTCAGATTCCCATCTCCGACAATCAGTTCTCATTTGATGCCGGGGTGTGTGAATCGAAGGCCCTTTTCTGGAGGCTGGAGGGTTTTAACTAAAACAAACACTTCTGACATAAATCTCACATTTTTCCTTATTAATAAAAAAATAACACTTCATACATCCGCGAAATTCTTAAACTTCCGGAGAAACTTATGAATGCAAACTTAAAATTTAGAACCACCGCATTTTGTAGGCTCAAGGGAACTACGCCGTATGATTCCATTTTCCAGATTTTTGCCTGGGCAAGATTTCGCATCAGCCGTGTACAAGAAAGTTATGATCAAAATTTGCTCATTTAGTTCAAAGCTTTGTCCATTTGAAAAAATTTCCACAACTTAAAATTATATCTCGATTCATTGCAAGAATGCAATTGTAATGTGGGTTACATTTGCTGTTTGATGTGCGCTTCCTTTTTGAGTATTAGATTTTTCTTGTTAAAGCAATAAAACAACATCCACTTTCCGCGTAAACGAAAAGAAGTTGGCACGAATGTAGACGCTGCTTTGCAAAAGGAGGGGAATTGCACATTCTTTTTTTCTTTTTTCGGGGAATTGCCTGGTCAATCAAAAGAATGTACGTCTTCCAATTTCCAAGTTTACATTTGAATCACAAACTACAAATGGAATGCACCGCTTAGATTGATAGACATCTCATCTCATCAACCTGTAATCAGCATCGACAAAATGTTACGTACATCCACACCATTCTTTACAAATTTATCAAACCTTTTCAATCATTTCCCACTCCGCATTTTTAAGTTTAAATCTGGTACTCACCCAATTTTGAATTTCTTTTTTCCTTTTCCAAAATTCGAAGACAAAACTCTTCCAGTTTGGTGTGTATTACATTGGCACCCGCACCCCCACAACCAAAAAGATAAAATGTTTTCTCATCAGAATCACAGCTTAAGCTTCATGAACTCCGAGATTCCATATTCAATTCTCGTTTCTAGCAGGCCCGTCCAATCACGCAACCAAGAAAACCTGAGAATCTTGTCAACGTGAAAACTTCCGTCCCCGGAGCTGCTTTGATCAATTCGAGAGCGGCGAATTGCCTAGCTCCGTCTGGATTTCCAGAGGGTACAAATCTAGCTCCATTCAAGAAAACATCTCCATCTGACACCCATGTCCATTTACTCCACAAGGCAACTGGAGCATCCCTATGCGTTACCTGTACCGCCGTTCCACGAATACACGATTGAAAAATTTGAGGAGAGGAACCTTGGCTTGCACTTAAAAAAATACAAAAGAAGACAAAAAGAGTCGGCATGGGCTTTACCTCTTTGAAAAATTGTGAAAGCGGAGGGGCGATGAAACGGTTACCCTGGCTTATAATTGTAGCGTCATGGCTTCCACCAATTGCATACATTTCCCAATGGGTGTAGTCATTGTTAACTAGATGGAAGAATCCCGATCGGCACCTTGGCATTCTCTGTACCAGTCTCTTGCCAAAATGGTTGAATGCAACTGTGATCTGCATGTTCTTATCCACCTCGGTGACGTCGCTGGCACCGAATAGCAACACCTGCACATGCATTGATTAATTTGGTAGCTAGTTGTCTATTCAATGTCACTCTTTGCTTGGGTGAAAATTTTTGCCTACTCTTTGTTAAAGTTAAACCACTCTCGCAATCAAAATCAAGGACGAGAGAGTGGTGGTTAGGAAGAACGAAATTGAGAATGTCACATGATAAGTAGTACTAATATTTGACATTTTCGAAGGAAGACAATGCTTGTCAAATGTTCTAGCTATGAAAATTGTGGGCCTAACCAAATGTTCTAGATTAGTCGGATTGATGGGGGGAGGGAGTAGTTATTAGAAGTAGAAGATTTACTTCTAGTAATTACCTTGTCGTGATCAGTAAAGTGGCAATTCGAGATGGTGATTGCAGTCGAAGCCTGGACGGCGTCGATGAGGCCATCAGAACATTTAGACATGGAGAGATGATCAAGCCAAACATCCCTAGCTCCAAAGATGCTAATTCCATCGCCTTCATTAGCAGTCCTTAAGCCAACATGATCCACGGAGTCCCTGATCATGCCCCCGGATGTTGTTTTGACATCGTGGATATGAAGATTATGAATGATGATATTCCGCACAAATTGGATGGTGAAACCAGCGCCATAAGCAATGTGGACATTGACACCGCGCCCGTCGATTGTTTTGTGACTCTGCATGATCAATTCCTGAGAAAGGGTAATTGTCATGCTTCGAGCAAATATGATCCACAGTGGCCCTTTCTGGATCACAGCATGCCTGAGGGTGCCTGGTCTTGGCTCAGCCACATTATCGTCCGAGGGATCAGTAACCACGTAGATTGGGCCACCTTGGCCACCCTTGGCAGCGCGGCCGAAACCTTGGGCACAATCTGCCAGCCGCTGCCTGTTATTAGCCCAGTTGGGGTCGCATCTCCAGCATTTGTCAATCACGTTGGTGGCCATGCATGGCCCTCTGTATCTCCTTCCCCTGAGCTCTCTTCTGATGGTGGCATTCAATGGCATCAAGTCATGAAACCGGTGTAAAGCCCTGCAAACATGTGTATGTATCAGGCACCGTACGTATCAGTGATCAATTGGCATGCATGATTGTAAGTATGTACACATACTGCAATTATTGTCGAGGGTCCGCGGGCTAGTTAAAAGAAAAGAAATGATATGATGCATATATAGTACTGCACGAAAGGAGAAAAGAATAGAAAATCACCCTTCATCACGTACAAATACATTTGCTGTAGTCAGTGCGGGAACAACTGAAGCCAAACCGAAGAAGAGGAGAAAAAAGCAATTGGTGAGTTCAGATGACCCCATGATCTTTTGTGAGCACGAAATCTTGGGAGAATTGGTTAGTCTGTTTGAGATAGATCGAAGAAGCCTATGTCAAATAAATATGTGTGTGTCCTAGATTGTGCATAAACGTGGTGGCAATGGTCTAGGGCCGAAACCCTTTGTGCTCTGGGATCAGAGCTGTATAGACCAGCCTGAAGGATCAAACTCGCCTGGATTATATGCATTCAGAGAATTCCCTTTATAAACAAGATTGGTGCTTAATATGGTGCCTTAACTACTCGAAAGTTGGTTCAACCACAGATTCTAGAAAACTGAGGAGCGTGAAACATGGTCAGCCAATCCTAGGTCGCTCCTCTCATCACTTGAGAGTGCTTTTTTCGCCTTTTTTTTTTGTGTGTGTGTGTCTGTTTTCTTCTTTTATTTTCTTTTCTTGTTGATGTACATAACAAAAAGACGCCAAAAATGCTGTTACCGCTAAGTATTGTACTACTACCGGTAAATAGTTTTCAACTTTCAACGGTCATCAACGGTGAGGGTTAAGTTGCGTCAGATTCATTCCCTTAGATTAGAAGGAGAGATTCTGCGGGGAAAGCTCCCCACTTTCCGAGGTTTTGGGAGTGCCTCAACTCCTTGTTTGCAATTTTTCTTTCGGGGTCAGAAGGATTAATGCCTCAACTTAATTACAAAATGTAAAGCATGAAGCTCCTGAAAAATTCCTTTTGTATTGTTATGGGAAAATCGTTCAAAAAGTCCCTCGCATTTTACAAAATAATATTTTTCGTCCCTCACTTTTAAAAGTGTAATTTTACATCTCTTACAAATTCACATTAATCAAATTTTGTTCCTATCTAAATTTCTGACTAATTTTTGGTCAGAATCCACCATATGCCTTGTATGTAATTATTTTTTAAAAGCAAAATTGTCGAATCAAATTTTACATAATTCGATTCATAGTCCCTCACATTTCACAAAATGAATTTTTTCATCACTCATTGACCATGTATGCGAATAATTTTTTTTAAATTCATGTATATATCTATTTGATTTCATCTGAAGAGTAAGAATAGTATGTAATATATAATCACTTGATATATTATATGCTATTCATACTGTTTAGGTGCAATCAAATAGATATATACATGGGTTTAAAAAAATTATTAGTTTTTCACTCATATTCATTTCTTTTTACTCGAAAATTGAAAACAAAAAAGACATTTAATCTTAAACATTATCGAGTGTTTATATCGAATTAAATTTGGACAGAACAAAATAAACAAAGAAAAAGAATGATAAAAAGAAATAAGTGATTGACACTTTCAAATTTTAAAATAATCACAAGACAACTAATTTAACTATTGGTCTTAAAGTGGCGAATAGAAATTTTAGATTTAAACCTATGTTTTCAGAACCGGACTGGGTATCGACTCGGTCGAGCTCAGGGGTCAATGGGTTCAATCGGATTCGATCGGGATTGAACCGGATGATGTCATAAATAAAAATTATTTAAAAATTAAAATATTGTATGTAAAATACCTAATAACATGTTAATATTAATAAAGGTATATTCATATATATTTAATGTTTCAAATATATTTAACAAGAAAATACAAAAAAATAGAACAATCAAGTAACAATTTATATTATTTAATGAGTATTAACGAGTTTAGAATTAAAATTATGGACTTTATTTAAAAATAACACCAAATTTTAAGACAACATTTATAAAGTATAAAATATTTGAGATATATTAATAATTTTTAATAACCTAAGGGTCAAAACATACTATTAAAAATATTTTGACCTTTCAAAAAAAAGTAAAAAAAAAAAATCTATATACATGCATTGAGAGGTGGGAGCAAGAAGCTATGGATATTGTATGAACACGTGCGAGCGAGTTGTGGCCAGGAGTTGTGGCCAGGGATGTAGCAGCATTGTAGCAATAATCAACTGTGCATACATGTCCCACACTCCACTACAAAAATCGTGTGTTGCGTTTTGGGATTTTGGCTGGGCATATGGAGCCAAGAGGAGCGGGACCCGCTCTTTCCTTTCCTTGCGTGAGATGCATGGTGGAATCCCGGTTCTTATTTTTCTGGTCAAACCGGGTCAAAACCCGGTTTGACCAAATTTTTGATTTTCCGATTTTTAGAGTTAACTTGGACCGGACAAATGACTTATTCTCGGTTCGATTGGCCGGTCCGGTCCGAGTTTAAAAACAGAGATTTAAACTATAATTTATTAGCACAATTATAGAATTCGAATTAGAATCCATTAATTAGATGACCTTATTATACAACTCAATAAATAAATTATTACCAAAAGAGAAAGGTCACAAATATTGAATAAGTTCACATGGTGTAATCATATAGATATATATATATATATATATTTGGATTTAAAATAAAATTGTTAATTTTAAACACTTGTATATATCTATTGAATAGCATATGTATAACTACGATTTGCTATTTTAGGTGAAATCAAATAGAAATATATTACATCCTATTCGTACTGTTTAGATGAAATCAAATAAATATTTACATGAGTTTAAAGAAAAAAAAACTATTCATACATATGATCAATGAGGGACGAAAAAATCCATTTTGAAAAATGTAAGAGATGAAAAAATTCATTTTGTGAAATGTGAGGGTCGAAACAATTCATTTTGTAAAATGTTAGAGATGAAAAAATTCATTTTGTGAAATGTGAGAAACTATGAATCAAATTATGTAAAATTTGATTTGACAAATTTATCCTTAAAAAATGATCACATGCAAGGTACGTGGAGAATTCCGACAAAAACTAGTCGGAAATCTAAGTAGGGACTAAATTTGATCAATGCGAATTTGTAAGGAATATAAAATTACACTTTTAAAAATGACGGATGAAAAAAGTTATCTTGCAAAATGTGAGAAACGTTTTGAACGATTTTCCCTAACTCTTTATATGACAAGGTATATTCCCAATATACTATTATGAATATGATACAGCTTCTATTTATTCTTCTTCTTATTTTTTTTTTAACTAATAAATTTGTTCAAAGCTAATTACTCGTTTAGCGTTAAGTTCCATTTTTTGGACAATCAATTAGAAGATATATGATCTCATCATTTAATCTATCAATCGATTAGTTTTAGAACTTCAAAGTAGCACAGTACCTTGTGAGTTGTATTTCATTTTCATTTTTGTGATTTTTGATATTTTAACCTCTTCTTTTACGTGGACGTCTTTGTCATTTCAGATTTTGAGTGCACTCATCTAAAAAATCGAAATTTTCGTACTCTCAAAGCCTCAAAGGAAGCTTTTGGCATATCCTAAATTACATTGCCGCCTAAAACTTTCGGAGCAATTAGAAAATAATCACCTTAAGCTTTTGTAGTATGCTTTCATCTTCTGTTAAGTAGACATTCATGACAATGATTTAAAAATGAGGTCAAATAAGCTATAGATAGAATTGGACCATGATGAAATGAATGCGCGAGCCATACCTTCAACAATCTGAGTAATGTAGAGTACTAATTTGATTGTTAAGTAAAACTTGATTGATGTTCATGATAGTGATTCAAAATATAAATCAAAAAAGATTTTAGACATTATATAGCTAGGTGCATAGTGAATTCCACCATTATATATTGCATGTAATTAAGAAGGAATTTTTTTTTTTTTTTTTTTTTTTTTTTGTCGTTGGTTATATGGAGGCCTTAAAAAGGCTTAAAATCTAGGGGTGGTGATTCTCCCAAACTCCTGCATGCAAAACAAGAATTTTAATTTAACTCAAGATGAATGGTTTGTAATATAGTCATGCCAACTTTATTAATTTCCTTCGTAACATAGTGATGTATCATGCATGCTTATAACCCGGCCATTATGATAAATTTTATCCGCGGCGACTTGACAGGTTATGATGATTTCTATTGCTTCTCTTAGAACTAAAAATTTTAGTACTGGCTTGAATCACCATCAGGCTTGTGTAGGAGAAGGTATCAGATTTTTAAACACATTTACCATTACTGCACTCAGATTTAGAGTTAGACAGAAAGTTCGTAGGCAACAATATGATTGCCATAAATTGAAACTTCCCAAGCCAAGTACACACACCATTTTTCCGGGATATATATGCTTATGATTGTTTTTCATTAGTGCCTGGATGACAATATCAGGCGGCCAAATTTTAAACTGATAATAATGTTTGAAAAGTTTTAACATAATTTCCTGCTGCATCTGCTTGAACCCAAAAAAAAAAAAGAAGATGTGAACACTTGCAAAATATAAGCCCTTTTTTTCTTTTTCATCTCTCTTTTTCGTTCAATGTTATTCACATCTAAAGAAAAATAAAAGGCATTCTCGTACAAAAATCGAAACTGAATCCCCCTACAGTACAGTACATGTCCAAATTAATAACCCAAAAAAAAAAGAAAAGTGCTAAACCGACTGGACTTGGCATTTCTTTTCATTATAATTTTAAACCCATCGAAAAGCAAAGAAAAGAAAATTAGCTTGTGTCAATGTTTTCCCCGATCGATCAATGTCTCCTCAAAAAATAAGTTACATGAGATATGGCTTTTTATTGATTTTGGGTTCTGTTTATTGAATGGCTGAAGCTGTCTCGGCAACGCACGGGGATTAGTTATTACTAGCACGGGCTTCCAGGTCTGCACAAAAGGGCACCAGCAAACCTCGTTATCCAAGTCACCTGTGAACTATCCGCAGGAGCTATGCCGTCGAAAATTTCAGGATGCTTCTTGGTAAAATCTGGATCTCCAGATTGAACAAAGAATGCTCCGTTCATGAAAAGATCTCCCTCTGATCTCCACGTCCACTGCTTCCATCTCGCTTCCTCCGCATAATCCCTCTTTGTCACCTGTTGATTTCAGTCCCACGAGGAGGTCAGTCGTACTACTTTAAAAAAAAAAAAGGAGTCTTTCCAACCCAAAATTAACCGTTCTTCTTACCTCCTTCTTGAAGATGTCGGGAGGAGCAATGAAGCGGTTACCCTGGCTGATGATAATGGGATGTTGGCTACCACCAATGGCATACATTTCCCAGTGAGTATAATCGTTGTTGACGACGTGAATGAATCCCCATCGGCACCTAGGCATTCTTTGAATCAACCTCTTACCAAAATGGTTAAAAGCAACAGTGATTTGCATGACAGCATCTTTGGATTGACTGTCGCTGGCACCGAAGAGCATCACCTCATTGTGATCGGTGAAGTGAGAGTTTGAGATGGTGATGGCGGTGGATGCCTCGACGGCATCAATGAGGCCGTCGTAGCACTTCCACATGGACACGTGATCAATCCAAACGTTGCTGGATCCGAAGATGGAAATCCCATCTCCGTCGCTCATGGTCCTAATCCCGAAATGATCGACCGAGTCCCTGACGAGGCCACCGGAGCCCTGATGGATATCGTGGACGTGGAGACCGTGGATGATGACGTTCTTAACGAACTGAATGGTGATTCCAGCGCCGTAAGCAATGTGGACGTTCACCCCACGAGCATCAATGGTCTTGTCGCCCTGCATGATCAGCTCCTGCGTGAGCCTGATTACCATGTCGCGTTGGAATATGATCCAAAGTGGCTCCTTTTGGATCACTGCATGGCGAAGGGTTCCGGGTTTCGGTGCCAGAATGCTGTCATCGGAAGAGTCTGTGACGACGTAGAATGCACCATTCTTTCCCCCGGTGGTGCCGCGGCCAAAACCCACCACACAATCTGCCAGCCTCTTTCTGTTGTCGGCCCAATTTGGCTGGCATCTCCAGCACCTGTCGATTGGGTTGGTAGCCAAGCAGCCTCCTCCCCACGTTTTCCCTCTCAGTTCCCTCCTCGTGTTGTTCTTCTCGCTCAAGAATTCTTTTACAGCGCTGCACCACATTCAAACCCAAAAAAAAAAAAAAATCAAAATCAAAATCAACTCTTTCTGTTCTTTTAAAGAAAGAATCCGCTTGGAGTACGTAATGCTGGAAAACGTTTATAATTTATACATTTACAAAACGTTATGTATGGCAGTATGGGGGCAAGTTCAGCTTTGTTAATTTGTCATCCTGTGCTGCTGTTTTTCCGGGCATTTCGTCTCTTGCTTGGTACTACACTCCATGCACCTACGCTAGATTCTTCAGACATATAATTACGTTTCACAAAATATATTATTAATATATAGTATTATGAGTCTTGCCTTTCCAAATCTTCGTCTAATCATTATCAGATCAATCCACTTTAATCTTTAGCAGTACAACGTTAAAGCAACGATGATGTTTTCCGAAAACATATTCACGATACTTACTCGGAAGCTTGCTTATTGAAGGCCCCAATAACGGTGTGGGGATTAGCCTCATAAGCCTTGAGCGTGTGGTTCCAGGCTTCCTCTGCTCGGATTCGCCAGTACTCCTCTTCCGCACTGCCACTGCCTTGAGCCGTGATCAGGGTTGGCACCACCACTATTGTAAAAGCACACAGGAACACACAAACCAACTTGGAAACCGGTTCGCCCATCTCGGCTGCCTGCTGCCCTTTTCTTTTTTTTTCCTTTTTTTTTTTCGGGCCTTAATGTTTCTGAATATGGGTCGAACCCTCCCTTTGATTCCTCGGGTTCGGACCCTTTTTCTTTTTGTAGCGGATGCAAATGCTTGCAAAACAGCTACTTACCTTGAAATACACCCTCTCATAACTTCAACAAAACTGGTTTAAATAACGGCAATACTTCCCCCTCCCCCCACAAGATAGACAAACGCCTTTTGAGCGACAGATGGGGAGAACCACTTCTTCCAACGGTCACAACTTACATTTGTCTCGCCCGCTTGAATATTTCAATGTTTTGTATTACTTACACAGACATGATCCTACCTCAATTTTCGTCATCACCAGTGACCCGGAGGAGATACTTAAGCGGTTAGAAATGGTCATTTAATTAAAGGGATAATATCAGAAACCTCCCCTTAGGTTTCTCTTAATATCACCTGATACCCCTAAGGTTTCAAAAATATCACTTACCTCCCTTACTTTAGTTATTTGTGTAACAAAATTTTTAAAAACCCTAAACTACCCTTTCAGTTACTAAATAAAAATGTTCCTAAGTCACTTTGTTCACTTCAAGAAAATCATCACTTCAAAAGCAATCTCTTGTAGTACTACTACATCACAATGCCACACCCTATAAAACTATAAATTTGAAAAATAAAAATGATATTTGAAAGGAAATACATTTGTATCAATTTAATTCGATATGTTCAAAATCGATTTTTTATGAATTTACATTTTTTCCACCAACTTCTTTACCCTTGCTCAAACCATTAAATTATACCAATTATTATAAAAAATCAACTCAAAATAAGCAAATAAATAGTACCCCACTTTATCACAATCACAAAAAGTAAAAGATAAATAAAATTTAATTTATTATAATTTATAATATAATATTGCATATTCATCCAAAAAATATGAGGAAGAGAGAATGATGGAAAAAAGAGAAAAAGAAGAAAGATGACTTCCATTTCTTTTTTATTTTTTTTTATTTTTGAGTTTCATTTATTTAATATGTTGTAAATTATGTGTTAAGTGAGGGTTAGTATAGTCTTTTTACAATTATTAGGGAGGAAAGTGATGTTTCTAAAATCTCAAGAGTGCTAAGTGATATTAAGAGAAACCTTTCTGATATTATCCCTTAATTAATTAAAAGGAGGAGGCATCAATTTTATTTTATTTTATTTTTTTCTTGAAATTTGTAGCACTAGCTTAAAATTTTTTAATACTACTAGTACATTTCACCAGCACTATCATCATGTAACGTACTATCAATATTCCCAAATTTGGGAAAAATGAGGCTTGCGGCTCCACTGTTGGATTGGATCTAATTAAAATTGTCATCCATGCCGCCGGTTGGTCCATCCGTTAATTATATCCATGCATCAACAAACAGGCATCGATCGCTAAAAAGTCAAAACGTCCAGTGGCAATGAACAGCAGATTGGCTAAAAATGCCTTTGACTAAATGAACCTAGCTACTTACTTGTCTACGATGACGTACGTGAATGATCAAGAACGAACGATATACAAATTTGGTGCATTCATATCATATACTATAATATAAGACTTAGGATTTAAAGAGCTAGGACAAATATGGTTTTACCAAAGTATTACTATAACTTTATAAGCAATCATCCAATCAAATTTACCCAAAAAAAAAAAAAGGGATTTCAAAATTTAGAAGGAAAGAAGCTTCGTCGTCCAATTTTTAAATTTTTAGAGGATAATTTCCGGGAGGGAATCAAAAGGCAACAAATCGTGCATTTGATTGTATCGGTCAACGACATCTTGTCGATGGAACTTCCGAAAAGCTACCAAAAGGTACAAAATAAAGATTACTTGGGCAAAGAGTAATCAGGATTTGTTCCGGCAAATTTTCGCATTTGAAAAGCAAATTCCACTGGACACTTATTCTCGCACTTTTGACCGTATTTAGGAAAAATTCTTCCTTCTTCCCTGTTATTTACTCATTGCCCCGGCTTGCTTCCCCCGTAATTCACTCCATTATTCCTCCTCCCTGCTGCTCTTTAAAGAATTGAATTGCATTTTTTGGATTTTTTTAAAAAAATTACTGTAGCGATTTGATATATCTGAAGGAAAAAAGTGATTGATAAATATGTTCACGAAAACGTAACAAATTTCTTTTAAAAATTACAATCCAAACACACCGTTAATTAGTTAGTTAAAGGCTCCGTTCCCTTTCTCCCAAATCTTCACGATTACACAAAACACACCGCTGGAATAGCTATTCAGATTAGAAACTAGAACAGTAGCAGTTGGAAATTTGGAATTTGGATCACAGCAGCATACAAAAAATTGCTAAAACAAGTATGGCCCAAACACAATTAATGAATCTTATCCTTATTGCACGCACGCACTTAAAGCCTATAATGATCCATGCTTAGGTTTGATACAATCAGCTCACTTTGTCCCCAAAAGAACTAATAAATTAAAAGAAACAACCACATTAATTAGCAAACTGAAAGTTGGGCAACCCTCCTTTCTGAATTAAGATGACTAAAACATCCAATTATGCTCTCACTTCAATTGAAGACAGGAGGTGTCGTGGTATGTGATGCAGAATTATATGCTTTGCATATATAGGAGCTGGGGTATAAGACATAGATTGATCTGTAAGACACAAACCTAGCTAGTAACCTAGTCAGGTAAAAGGGAACACCTGAGGATAACCTAACAAAGTACCTTGTTCCAACAAGAAATCCAGAAGGGTAATTTGAGAGAGCTTCTCAAGAAAGATGCAGATTTGGCAATCCAACAAAGAAACCAAGTACAGTATAAAAAAAAGGGGCCTCATACCAAGGATTCCCCGACCGGGAAAAGGCCATGGTTTCCCTGATTGATGTCTATCACGTTGTGGAAGCCATATTCCCGTTATACGCAGCCATGATCTTGGCCTATGCCTCTGTAAAATGGTGGAAGCTCTTCACAGCTGACCAATGCTCAGGCATCAACAAGTTTGTCGCAAGATTCTCAATTCCATTGTTGTCATTTCAGGTCATCTCATCCAACAACCCCTACAAGATGAATCTGAAGCTCATATGTGCTGATTTCCTTCAAAAGTTTCTGGCCTTCCTTGTTTTGGCTGTCATCGCCAAAATCAACTCCAGAGGAAGCCTGAGTTGGGTCATTACAGGTCTCTCGCTATCAACACTTCCCAATACCTTGATCCTGGGAATCCCACTGTTGAGAGCCATGTATGGAGCTGAAGCAGCGGGGTTCCTTGCTCAGATAGTTGTGCTACAAAGCTTAATCTGGTACAACCTTTTACTGCTTTTGTTTGAGATCAATGCCGCGAGAGGAGTTGACGCCACTCCCCCATCAACAGTTTCAGGTATACGTAAAGAATAAAACGCATAGAATATATACTCATCTATGATCTCCACATATTCACCCACTTTTTATAGAATAAACCCCTTTAATTTCTCATTAACTTTATTTTTTTTTTCCCGAGCAAGCAAGAGAAAAAATAGTAGGCTGCATTCATCCAGATTGAACAATCGAAAGAAAAATATTAGTAGTATAGAGCAGACTAGTATTTATAGTTCAGTCTTCAAAAAAAAAAAAGATAGTGGCTGGACCCACAAAATTTATCTTAATTCCCACGTTTATTGCCTTGTTGCGACATGCTTACGCCTCTAGTGTAGTCCTTTATGTATGCATCAATGTTCTTGATTCTGTATATCAACGACTCAAATGTGAACAAAGATTTGAATCAAAAGCGTGATGAACTAGGCAAACATTATTATGGCATAAATTAGACTCCGAGGAGGAAAATCAAGGTAGATGTCCTTTTAATTTCTTTTGACCGCGGAGTTTAAAGTGCAAGCTTTTTTGGTCTATCCAAATACCAAAGAAGAGCTAGAGGCCCCAGAAGCAGCGTCACAAAAAGACGAAGAAGAGGATGAACCTAACAACAGCCAAGGAAAAAAGTCTAAGATTGCGCTTCTCCTCTCTACCGTCGGACGGAAGCTCATAAGCAATCCCAATACTCATGGAACTCTGGCCGGTCTTGTCTGGGCATGCATACACTTTAGGTAATTAGCTTAAAGCAGGATTGGTTTACTTAAATCTACGGTAACCTCAGAACGGAATGTCACTCAAAGCATTATGCATCTGTTATATATTTAGCCTCGCCATGATCGATAAAAAGAAATTGAATTGGATGCAGGTGGGGACTACAGCTTCCAAAGATAGTTGACAGATCGATAACTGTACTGTCGGACGGAGGACTAGGAATGGCAATGTTCAGCTTAGGTGAGTAAACTGTAAAATAAATCATCTTCAAAAATGATGTCAGTTTACACTTGTTGCTTGAGAACTTCCGATTCTTGGCTGTCTCTCTAGGTCTTTTCATGGCTTCACAGACGGGTATACTAGCATGCGGGACCCGAAAAGCATTGTTAGCCATGGCAATGAGGTTTGTGGTGGGTCCAGTTGTGATGGCAGGATGCTCCATTGCTGTTGGATTGCGAGGAAGATCGTTTAAAGTAGCCATTGTACAGGTGAAATGTTACTTTGCTCTGTGGTTTCTGGGGGTTGCAAATTAAGCATATCACCTTTTTGTTTGGGGACTTTGTGAAATGTAATTGGTGGATGTTTTGAGTTTTTGTGCAATTACAGGCAGCGCTTCCTCAAGGAATCGTTCCGTTTGTATTTGCCAAGGAGTATCACGTACATCCCGACATCCTCAGCACAGGGTAATTAACCAATCAAACTTTGTTATTCTTATACGACCATGTCAAATACTTGGAACTTCCAAAAGGGTTAAAACTACTCATCCGTTTCTTACAGGGTATTAATGGGCATGCTAATAGCTACACCGATTGCATTGGCTTACTACTACCTATTAGCGTTGTTATGAATGAATGAAGGAGCCTTTTTTCCAACCCGACATGAATTTATTAGTCGGCCGAGTACAAAAAAAAATGGCATCCTTTCATAATGTTGATACTCTATGACATGAATAACAGCAACGAAGAATCCGAAGAAAAGGTAGGAAGACCAGCAGCTGCACCACCAAATTACAGTCTAAATATTCCAATTCAAGCCTTAGCCGCTCAACAGGTCAGCAATCAGTATGGTATGGTGATTTGTACTGAAAAGATGAAGAAATCGATGGTTCAGAAAAAAGTATGTCATTGATCCATATTCACAATTCAATAGTAATTGGCCAATTTGTAGCTGCAACCAGTGAAGAATGTACTAGCACCAGTTATTATCTACCATATTATTGAAATGAAAGTTTTTTTTTTTTGCATAACGGTACAATTAGACGGGACTGAACCATTATATACATTAAGCGGATGCATGATCACGCGTCCGTATGAATTTTAAAAATTTACTCGTATAGAGACACATTAATAAAAAAATAAGATTTAAACCTTGAGCTCCCACTCTACAATTAATGTTGTGGTCTACTCCTTGGAGGGAGGGAGTTGGTTGAAATCGAAGTTACTTAATTAGCATTTCTTTGGGCTCCCGAAAAAATGCAATAATAATAAAATACCAATTTTCCTTGTTGGGGGTAGAGCTGTTAAGTCAATCGAGTAACTCGAAAGCACGTTAGAGCTTGACTCGTTAAGACTTGAACTCGGCTCGTTAATTTTGTTTAACGAGTCGAGCTCGAGCTCGAAACATGCTCGTTTAGTTAACGAGCCTAGTAAGCTCGGCTTGTTTGATACTCGAGTAGCTCGTTAGAGCTCGTTAATGAAGGACATATTTGTCATTTTAGAAATTAAAATTATAAAAATTAAAAATTATAGGTTTTTATTAAGGTTAATTTGCACGAGCTCGAGCTCGAGCTCGTGAAGCTCGACTCGTTTGTGATAAACGAGTCAAGCTCGAACTCGAACTCGAACTCGAGCCACATGTACATTTAACGAGCCGAGTTCGAACACATTTTAAAGCTCGTTTTCCTAACGAGCTCGAGTAGAGCTCGGCTCGAATTAAACTCGAGTCGAGCTCGGCAGCCAAATACTCGGCTCGACTCGGCTCGATTAACAGCTATAGTTGGGGGACAGAAAGGAGTATTTTGTTAATCCTTGTTGTTGTGTAAGTGACGTGGCTGCTAATGAACCACACGGTCCACAAGTGGATCTGTGGACCTGGTCAAGTAATTTTCGAAGGGTTTGGTAAAATTTCTACAGTTTATCCCCTTCTCCAAGCTTTCTAACAGCGATCCCCAAAACAATTCGAAGCATTTGGACGGCCCTGATCCCCTGAGAGTGGCATAGAAATAGAATATCTCAGTTTATCCCCTTCTCCAAGCTTTCTATCTACGGCCCCGAAGCCACCGAATTACGCTTATACTATATATACACCCATGCATAGATGCCTGCTCCAATCACTCCCGCTCTTGCGTCAAAGCTTCACTGCTCCTCTCTCCATTCAGTTGTTTTCTTCCTCTTGAAACTTCGATAATTTTCTGCAGAGTTTGAAATCATGGCCAAAGGTCCTGGTCTTTACACCGAAATCGGCAAGAAGGTCCGAGGTCTACTTCTTCCCTTTCGTTCGTGTATACATACATTAATACATACATGTGTCGATGCATCGAAATTATGTATTTATGTTTTCAATTTATGCGGCTATAAATACGCTTGAATTATTGAATCATTGCGGTTCTGTTCTAGTCTTTTTTCCCCCTTTTTTTGGTGATGAAGTTTTTTTTTTTCTTCCTTTTTGTGTGTTGTAATAGATCTTCTGGTACAAGGATTTCCAGAGCGACCACAAGTTCACTATCTCAACCTGCTCGCCAACTGGAGTTGTGAGTTTTTTTTTTTTTGGATTTATTCCGTAGCTATCGTCTATTTGTTTGTTTTCTGGAAACTGTTCTGTCGTAGTTTTTTTGAAAGTAAAATTTATTTGTTGAATTCACAATAGTTTGCTGAGGAATATTTTCGTTCTTAGGAGTTCCAGAAAAAATGATGTGTTATATTTTGCTGGATGGTACACTTAGAAAATAATAGTTATTTTGTTGAATGTGGTAATTGTTCATGTTATTGGAATGCGTGAATTGCGTTGGAAGAAGTTTGTATGAATGTTTATTAGTTTGTCCTGTTTGTGTAATGGCTGAGAACTGGCTTGGCAGTTCCGTTGCATTTGCTTGTTAGACTTTTGGATGTGCATTAGTTGTTGCACCCCTTTATTTTCATTGTTGGTGGTAATATTATGTATTCAAGGTAGTTTTATGACCTATTTTCATTCTCACTTGTTAAAGGAATGATGGAATCTTATTGACTTGCAACGACCAAATTTTTGCTGAGGTCATTGTTCTGCTTTAGGTCATGCATGTCCTTCATTGTTTTTATAGCAGCATATCTACAATTGCTTGAACACATAACAGATAAGAATGTGAATGTGTAGATTTAATGCTGTTAGTTATATATCACAGCTTGGTGAGTCTTAGAGACTGTCGATTCCTCTGCTGCTTCTGTACGAGTTTGATGGTTCTCTGCTTTGTTTCTTTTAGGCTGTCACGTCATCAGGAACAAAGAAGGGTGATCTTTTTTGGGCTGATGTGAACGCTCAGTTGAAGAACAAGAACATTACC
This sequence comes from Coffea eugenioides, assembly GCF_003713205.1. Lineage (NCBI taxonomy): Eukaryota > Viridiplantae > Streptophyta > Magnoliopsida > Gentianales > Rubiaceae > Coffea > Coffea eugenioides. The sequence goes on from NC_040045.1 coordinate 48,527,286, forward strand.
ACTGATTTTAAAGTGGACACAAACTCCAACGTAAGTCCAATCTAGATACTCTCGTATGCAATTGAATCACTGTTGTCTTAGTCTATGTATATTTACGGCAGTGTTCATCATGTTTGTTTGCTAAATAGTGTATTCTGTTAGATCACTTGTCCCTGGTGGTAAATGATGTTTCTATCAAAATTAAAAATTCTTCGGCATAGTTGTTTTTAACATGAATATTATGGGAAATCAGTTTGCACCTTTGGGTTTAATACACCTCGTCCCTCAATTGCTACCCACTTCCTAAGTAGGCTTGTTTTTTTTTTTTCCATGGATATTAGACGGATTTGTTTTGCCCCTAACCTTGTCCCATGTTTTCAGTATTTGCCAAATTTCTTTGTTCTTAGATACATTACCCTTTATGGGTTATGAATTTTGTAGTTTTGCAAGCTTAATTGGTTATTCTTGCACAGATCACCCACTATTTTTTTAGTGCTTCAGAATCTAACCTGCTGTTTTTTTATTTATTTATGTTTTGTTAACAGCTCTTCACGGCTGTTACAATTGATGAGCCTGTACCTGGTCTGAAGACAATCCTTAGCTTCAGAGTTCCTGACCAACGGTCTGGAAAGGTAAGAATCTCTTTGACTTCTTGTTTGTGGTTCAACATCACTGTTGCTATATATCTTTGTTTTAAAATGTATTAGTGATTTGTTATTCCACATTGTAGCTAGAACTTCAATATCTGCATGACTATGCTGGCATAAGCACAAGCGTTGGGTTGACAGCGAACCCTATTATCAACTTCTCAGGTGTGGTTGGAACCAATGCGCTTGCACTAGGAACCGATGTTTCCTTCGACACCAAGACTGGGACCTTAACTAAGTGCAATGCTGGATTGAGCTTCACCAATTCTGACCTTATTGCTTCATTGACCTTGTAAGTGGTTATCTTAAATATGGCAATGTTATTCAGTTGTATTTGCTTAATTGGGATACAGAGAATATATTTGTTTTTTGCGGTTTGCATATATATTGTTAGCTGTTTTCTTTCTTTGGTTGTAGTATAGTTGAAAGACAGTTTTTGGTATGTCCATGAATTCCCAGCAATATGTTCTGGGGTCTTGGCTTAAATATTAATGGTGTTATTCGTTATTCATATATGACTTGACTAACAAGTATTTATGTTCAGGAATGACAAGGGGGATGCTCTGAGTGCATCATACTACCATACTGTGAGCCCCTTGACTAGTACTGCTGTTGGTGCTGAGGTGACACATAGTTTCTCCACGAACGAAAATACCATCACTCTTGGAACTCAGCATGCATTGGATCCCTTGACCACATTGAAGGCTCGGGTTAACAATTATGGCAAAGCCAGTGCTCTGATCCAGCATGAGTGGCGTCCGAAGTCCCTTTTCACAATTACTGGGGAAGTAGACACCAAGTCTATTGACCAGAGTGCCAAGTTTGGGCTGGCCCTGGTCCTGAAGCCTTAAATGAGCAGTGAGCTTATTCTGGTTTAGGAGCAATAAGTTAGATTGAGGAGAGCATGGTCACGACTTATTCTTTTGGCGGTTTATTTTGGTGGAATTTAAAGTATAGAAATAGAGTATGTTTAGATGGTTGCTTGAACCCGTACACAAAGTCAAATTTTCTTTTGTTTCGTGTCTAAGTGATTGTGCTTTGCCTGTTTCTTTGAAGAAGTTTTGACTTTAGGTTCTGGTTAATCTTGATAGCATATTTTGAGACTGAGCTGGGTTGAACTGACTAAACAGCGTTGTTCTCGATATTTTTGCAAATGTTCAGGAACAAACTTCAATTAATTTAAAGTTTGATTGTATGGTCCTTTTTATTCATTAAACTCTACGCACCCCCTGGAAGTGGAAACCAGGGCGGCCGAGGTTCCTACCGAATGATTCATTTGTGCGGTTGGCATCATGGTTAGCAACATCGGCCGATTCATATTAGAATTAGTCGAGTAGTAACTTGAATGGAGAGAACGGTACGATATCCAAATCGCAGATATTTTTATATCCGCAGCGATTTGTTGTAACTCAGTTGATATTGACCGTTTCAAATCTGTGATGATTGGTATGAACCGATATATTCGAATCAATTCGGAATCGATTTAGATATTTTTTCAGATTGTGCTTTTTTTGGTATTTTTTAATCTTAATAATTTTTTCAGATTTTTAAAAAAATTTTATGTGCTATAATGTAGAAATCACTCGATATTTAATCGATATGTCATGACGGATATGAAACAATCGAAATCGCTACGTGACCCTTGACGGCGAATCATGGTTGGTATCGGTCTCAATGTTTTCTCGTTTAGTTTGATTCTAAGCTTAGCTTATAACCTTTTTAACAGAACTCTCACAAGAACAGCTCTCCAGAAAAATACTATGCCCTCTGTCCTAATTATTTAATCATGTTTTGAAAATCTAACTTTTTAAGAATAGTGGTTTGGTTGTGATGTTTATGCTTTTCTTTTCAATTTTATCTCCATAAATTCAAATTTTAAATTTGAATGATAATATACATATGATTAGAAAGAAGAGTTATATTGAAAAGAGAGATTAAAAGGTGTTTTGACTTTTCCAACATGACAAATGTTCTGGGACATCTCAAAATAAAAAGTATGGCACTTTCAATGGGACGGAGAGAGTAATTAGTTTTGAATATGATCTCAATAATTTCTGATCTGGGTTACCTAACTCCTGAGGGCATAGTATTTTTCTCAGGGGAGGTTTCTGCATGTGCAGGTAACAGGGAAAGCCATCACTTGCATATACGTTTTAGTACATATACATCTCCTACATGAGCCATGTTCATCGGTTCATTAATTCTTTTTAAGATATCTCCTACATGTGCTGTGTCCATTAGTTCATTATTATATATTTTTTTAATGGCTTTTCGTACTGTGAAAACTCAACAAAGTTCTTTGCCCATCATACAATACACGGTTTGTTGGGACTAGACAATCCTCATCAAAGATGCAGTAGGGCTGGGATGTTTTTGATATCCAAAACAACATTCGCTTCAAATTTGGCGTTTTATTCTGGGTGAGGTCACTTCTCTATCGCTTCATATTTGGCATTCTATTCAGGTTCTTAGTGGGAATCGGCGATCCTTCTCTTCCACCAGATCTCTCTAACCTTGTTTTTTTTATCTTAGTACTTCTAGTCATCTCCTGTTTCAAAAATTGATAATTCTCACCCTTAATTCATAGAAAAGACAGAACAATTTAAAGCTTGTTTCAAGAGTAATGATCCTCTTATAAACAAAAGAAATAAATAATAAACTATTGTCCTTCACGGATTGAAAGGAAAAAGAAAATAGAATGCCTGCTTCATCCAAAAAAAAAAAAAAGAGAGGACTCTGTCCTTTGACTAGAAGGCTTGTATTAAAGAAACTTCTAAATGGGCATACATGGAAAAAGCCCAGTAGATTTCTTTTTTTCCATGACATGCTGACTTCTTTTATGTATTAAACACACTTGGAAAGAGCATTATTTATGTACAAAGTTGATAGGGAAAAATAAAAGTACAGGCTCTATAACGTTTCATCTCAAGACACACACACACACACACACACACACACACACACACACACAAACACTTCTCAAGAAAATCACTGTATAATGGCTTATCAGACGCACTGAAAATCAATCATCAAAACCAGGCTCATTACAGCAGGTTTGGTTGCTGGTGAGCTGAAGCTTGAAGTAATCCATCCCGAATCTGCTCAGCAACATCACGAACAGCACCAGGTCCATGTGGAATGAATACTGCAGAAGATTTGGATGTTGCACCAATTTCTTTCATGGTATCAAAATACTGTGTGACGAGGACCATGTCCAAAACATCCTTGGCAGTAGTACCAGGTACATTGACTGAGAACCCAAGAACACTGTCTCTCAGACCATCCACAATTGCCTGCCGCTGTCTAGCAATACCTAATCCTGCCAAGTACTTGGACTCTGCATCACCTTCAGCACGTTTGATTTGAATAATCTTCTCAGCTTCTGCTTTCTCGTTGGCTGCAACTCTCAATCTTGCAGCTGCCAAAAGGTGATGTGTTTAACAGTTTTATTATGCAGTATGTATAAAGTGCGGCCCAACTCACACATAAGAGTCAGTCAGGGTTCCATTACATGGCAATTCTCCAATTGTAGTATATGGACAGGAACCTTTTTTTTTTCCAGAAAGAACAAAATGACAGGGGTGACATTATCTGAGACATGCCACCTCTCGTACCTTAATTCTGATGAACTAACTCGGATGCATTAACATGTTACTAAAGCAATCAGTAGGTTTATGCAAAGAAGAAAGATATTATCTCACAAATAACTCTCTGAAATAAATCCAACATAAATATAGTCAATCTTAAAAGTTGCTCTAAGGGATGAGTCTTAGCATACTTGTAAATGGAAAAAGGAAGTGGATGGCTTACCTGCATTAATTTCATTCATAGCACGTTTCACATGCTCATCTGGTTCAATATCAACGATAAGTGTCTGAACTATCTCATATCCATAAGCAGACATAGCCTGTGTACATAATTTTTGTATTAAACACGAATCATGTATTAATAAGGAACATGCTATCATCAATATAAGACAACAGAAGTATAATATCTTGGCAGATAGTTACTTTTTCAAGTTCATCTTCTACTGCTTTTGCAATTTCGTTCTTCTGCTCAAAAGCATCATCCAGGTTTAGCTTTGGAACAGTTGCTCTGATGACTGGAATGAGAGGTAAAGGGGTATCAATTGCTATAGCCTCATAAAATGCCAAAGGAATGAGACTTGTAAGATTAATCATCGCCAATGCTAAGATTTTCAGATTCATACCATCAAAAACATAGGCTTGGATTTGGGTCCTGGTATTGCTCAGTCTGTAGAAAGCATCACTGGCTTTATCAGCCAGGGCACGATATTGTATTGATGCAACTACGTTCACAAAGACATTGTCCTGCAGTACAAACAATAGAAGGAATGAAAATAAATATGTAGACCACAAGTCTCGTTCTCTAACTATTCCCATCTAGATTCTAGAGTACCAAGCATACAGGAGGTCAACCCAATGGAATCCTTTAGGATGGACCCCGATCTTACATAAGACGTTATTTGCTATTTAAGAGACATAAACTCACACTCTACTTGCAGATAGTAAAGGATGAAAACTGATTTCAACTGCAATCTCGCATAAAGAATGAAAACTGATTTCAAATGCAATCTTGTACCATGTCTCTGGTTCTTTTCTAGGGTAGGTTATTTGTGGCTTGTAAAAAGAAAACAAAAGCGTGTGGTAAGACTAAACAAACCTTGGTTTTGGTCTCACAACGCACATCCAGTTGCTGCAACCTAAGAGATAAATATCCAGCAATTTGACTTCCAAGACACCACGGAAGGAAATGGCATCCAGGCTCAAGTACATCATCAAACTTACCAAATGTCTCTTTGATGGCAACTGTGGATTGATCAACTTGTGCACAGCATAACAAATTCCCCATTCTATATGTTCTGAGGAGGCAACAAGAAAAAGCTTTTAACCTGTTTCTCTTGTCCCGAAAAGACTAGCATAGAAAGCAAGGAACTGATATATGATATTTGTCGCACAGAATAGAATTTCAACGAGGAGTGCATCACAGAAGCTAGCAACAAAAGAAACAGAGAGTTTCAAATTAGTAGAGAAAAAAGTCATGCACGGCAAACATTTAATTATGCCCATTACCCAGTCTGTAAAATGATCATTAGTATTCATGTAAAATGATCACATGCTCTTGCTATCACAGCAACAACGTCCAGGACTTCTGATATCTACAACTTTGAATCTCCATTCAGCTTACACTCTTCACTATTCCTAGTTGGATTCTTAGGGATACACGGTACTTGTTCAATTAGCTCCGTCTCAGCACGGTCACTTTTTTCCTTTTTTTCCCTTTTTGGTCGGCTACCCTTGCTTACTACCGAACCAAACCACGTTTTCATGATAATCGCATAATGTTGTCAATGATAAAAAGGATGCGAAATTCCTAATTCCAAGTTCCAACACAAGACAAAGGAACTCGTCAAAATAGGACTTAACATACTAACAGGAAGAATCAAAGATATGCATCCTAGATTATGGCAGGAGGCTAGGACTCATGCTACTTATGAAAGATCCGGCGTAGGAAAATTTCATTAAAAAGAAAGGAAATAAAAGAAAAGGCTACCAGAAGTATAGAGTGGTAAAATGACAAAATTTCTGCTGCGGTGGTGAAACAAGCAAACGGAGGATTTGCTGGATAAATGGAAATATATCTGGACTTGGTTCAGAGGCTAAGTAGATTTTATCGCATCGAACAGAACAGTCGATCAATCTTGAGCATAGTACAAAATTACAGTAATAAAATTCGTTAAATTCAAGGGCAACATAATCTAGCATTAAATCTCAGCTGAAAATCCCCGTCAAACAAGAGTCATAAGAAACGACGCGGGCGAGAGAGAGAGATGGCAAAAGCAAGTAGTAGTACCTAAGAGGGGCAGTGAGAGCTAATAATGATTTGGCGGCCAATAGTTACTCCGTCGTCCGTCGTCCCTTCTCCTATCCCCTGCAGCGCAAATGCTAAGTGGTGAACATTTTATTTTATTTTATTTTATTTTTAAATTAGATTTTGGTGCTTCCGTTGACCTTGACTTTTGGACATCCCGCTGGAATATGTATTTGTTAAAAAAAAATCTCCAATATATATGGTACAGGATGTTTTTGTAATGACATTAGATTAATACTACTACTATAATTTTTCAAAATTATGAAATAATTTTTTGGGAGTTGAAATAATCATCATGTACTTCTAAATTTAATTTTTGGAAAGTCTACCCCTCTTCAAGAACAACATTTTAAATTTTAGATGAGTTAAATGAAAAACCAATAAAAAAAGATATTTTTTAAAATTTGTTAACCTATAAACAAGTACATGGGTTGCATTAGCAGAAGTATACTAAGCATTATTTTTTCTTTTTGAAAATAACGGCGGCACGTATCATTCAATGCTCATCAATCCCCACCCAAAGACTGCACAAGATTAAATAATAACAATAACAATAACTATAAAAGAAAAACAGATGGCGATACCCGGAACTTGAATTTATTGAGCAGATGTTTCGACTTTTGCAGGTAACAACTGGAGGCTAAAAAAAAAAAAAAACTAGAGGCTAACGTGCGTTGCAATCAGGTAGATTTACAGACATACTCATAGAACGGACGTATGCTAGGGACAAAAGGCTACGAGTCGAGTCGAATCGAATTTTAGTCTAATCGAATCGAGTCTTGATTTAGTTTTATTAATTTCGAATTCGAACTTAAGCTCGACGAGCTGTCAATTTTAAAGCTCAACCTCGAGTTCGTACCAAATTCGAGTCAAATTTGAGATCGAAAAAATAAAAAATAAATATTTTATTTTTAAAAATAAATAAAATAATATTTTTTTCTTAATAAATAATAAAATATTATAGATATATATATATATAATTTTATTATTAAAATAAAAAATAAAAAAATATATATATACTCGAGCTCACGAGTCGGTTCGCGAGTTAATGAACTTAATATTTTTGAGCTCGAATTCAAACTTGAGTACCATTTTGCCAACTCGACTTCGATATTGATCGAGTTTAAATCGAGTTTTGACTCGCTCGATTCGTTAACAACGCTATAGTCACAGTAATAACTAAGGGGATAAGGAGGGGTTTGCCGGGACTCAAAAATCCTCTCACGTGTAGAGGCGCTTTTCTCTCTCTTGGGAAGAGAGCCTTTCTCCCCTTGGTGGGAACTTTGGGTTTTTTGAAATTTCAAGCAACAATTCAGGGAACACCAATGCGGGGATCTGTATCTACATCCAACATTGTCTGAAGGTGGAATTTTAAAGCACTACAAGTGAGTGGATACTAATTAGTACTTTTTAAGAAGCTGCCTGTAAGGAAGAAGAGTTTGTGGAGCTGGTCGGTTGGTGGAAAACAGGAAAAGAGAAAAAAAAGGGGAGAAAAAATGGAGGAAAAAACAAAAACATAGATATATTCACAGCACTTAAAGCTGAAGGAAGGTAGTATCAACTCAAGAAAGCGGAGGACAGTCTGGAAAGGTAGTATTTCTGTGCTTGCTTTGTCTCTTGGTTTCTCATTCGTCCTTTCTTTTCCACGTTTGAACCCTGTTGGTTTGGTGTCTGCTCTTCTTGGTTGTGTCTGTTTTTCTAGTAAAGCTGCTTTCTTTAACGTTTAACCCTAAGGGGCTGGTCGTTCTGTGTTTTTCTGGTCCCTAGAGGTAGGAAAACCTCCAGTATAGCTAAAGTGACTATATGGCAGAAGACTTGGTAGGAGTGCTGCAAAAGTTTGCCCTTTCGAAGAGGGAGGTGGGAAGTACACTTCTAGAGGTGGGGGACCTTGATGAAGGAATTTTGGAGTGTCAGGGGAGTATTATAGGGAGAATACGAGGGGAGAAGATAGCTAACTTTACAGGTGTTAAAAACTTTGCTACCATGGCTTGGAGCTACCCAAAAGGTCTTAAGGTAGCCGAACTGGGACCAAATCAGTTCCAGTTTACTATACCGGATCCTAAGGATAGGGAAAGGATTCTGTTGGGGGGCCCCTGGATCATAGATAATCAGATTTTAGTGCTTAGGAATTGGGAGGTAGGTATCAAAGAGAATGAGGAGGCGTTCTGTATAGCCCCAATTTGGGTGCAAGTGTGGAATCTCCCTATACATTGCCTGTCTAAGGCAGTAGGGAGGAAGGTTGGAACCATCTTCAATGAGGTTAGGGATGTGGTGATATCGCAGACTGGAGGCAAGGAAGGAAAACATATGAAACTGTTGGCTATGATAGATATAACCCAGCCTTTACTGAGAGGAACCACAGTGCAGGTGAGTGGAGTGAACAAATGGCTACCTTTTAAATATGAGAAATGTCCAGACTTTTGTTATAGCTGTGGTATAGTCGGGCATAGTGAAAAAAACTGTAAGACTCCTGTAGTGCTGAAGAAAGGACAGAGTCAGAACCAGTATGGACCCTGGATGAGGGTGATAGGGGGGAGAGGCTCCCCTCAAAAAGACACCAGTCCTAAGATCTGGACACCACACAGACAGAATTGGAATGTGAGGAATGGTGAGATGATCAGGGTTGAGGAGATTGAGAGTCAGGATAAAGAGTCAGGAACTAAGCAGAAATCAGATATTAGCAGAGGGAGTGAGTTGCTGGGCTATGAGAGGCATAGAAAGGAGGGGGAGCAGAGTAGCTTACCTGTGATAGACAAGGAAAAAGTAGTATGGAATAACCCAAACTGGAGATTGGAGGGACTTAGGGAGGGAGAGTGGAAGCACCACTAAGTCAGGGAAGGGAGAAAGGATGAGTGGGGAGGGCAGGGAAGGTAGTCAAGTAGACTTAATAGAACTTGAAGGTACCAGTGAAGATATAGTTAGGCAGAGTAATGCAATGGACCTCAGAGAGGGCAGGATAGGTGAAGTAGAGGGAGTAGAAATAGGAGAATTCATGGGAGGGGAGGCCCTTATGAGAATGGAAACTGATGAGCTGAACGACAAAGAAAATCAAGTTAGTCCAAGAAGAAAAGGGAGGAGTTTCAGAAGAGTGAGTAAAGGAGTTAGAGAGGGGAAATCCCCTCTGAAGGAGATTAATGGGATGAAAAGAAAGTTTCAACTTAGAGATGAAGAGATGGAAGCTATTGAGGAACAGGTGCAGCTGGGGAAAAAATATAAAGGAGACCAAGAAACAGGATTTTGCTTAGACTTTCTGAAAGGGGAAGGGATCAGCCCTCACTGGTCCCCAAATGACCAATGAGAGCTTTGGTGTGGAATTGCCAAGGAGCAGGGAGCCCCTTGACAATTCCCCATTTGAAGGAGGTGAAGAACCTTCTCTCCCTGAACCTGATTTTCTTGAGTGAAACTAAGAATAAGGTGAAGTACATGGAGAAAGTTAAGCGTATTTTGCATTATGACAATAGTTTTGTGGTTGAGGCTATGAATAGATCCGGGGGTATGACTGTGTTATGGAACGAGGAGACCAAAGTAAAAGACATTAAGAGCTCAGCTTTCACTATTGAAGTGCTGATTGAGGACAATGAAGTGAAACAGGATTGGTGGCTGATAGGCATATATGCTTCTTGCGACAGTCAGATAAGGAAAGGACAGTGGGAAGTTATCAGCAGAAGGAAAGAGTTGTGGGGTGAAAACTGGCTGATAATAGGGGATTTCAATGATTTGTGTTCTAATGAGGAAAAGTGGGGTGGCAGAACTAGGGAGGAGTGGAGTTTCCATGATTTCAGAAGCTTTATACAGGAGAATAGAATGATAGACATTGGGTTTGAGGGGAATCCCTGGACCTGGAGTAATCAGTGGCAAAATGATGAGATCAAACAAAGATTGGATCGAGGCCTGTGCAATGGAGGTTGGCATAACCTTTTTGAAAACCCAAAGTGTACTCATATAGATAGTTTAGCCTCTGATCACAGTATGCTAGTTTTGGATACTAAGCCTGGGGAAGGGAAGAAGAAGAAGCACTTCTTTTTTGATAAAAGATGGATTCAGAGAGCAGGTATAGGAGACGTTATTAAGAGAGCTTGGGGGGAGGATTTTTCTAGAATGTTTAGAGTTGCTAGGAAGATTAGGAGCTGTAGAATAGCCTTGTTAAAGTGGAGAAATGGTTTTGTTGAGAACACTAGGCAGAGAATCCAGAACCTTAAGCAGCAAATCAGTAAGGAAAAAAGGTCTGAGGATGAAGGTAAGAAAGGAAGGGTGGCAGGGCTGAAGCATCAACTAGTTGGGGCCTATAAAGAGGAGGAGCAATACTGGAGCCAGAAAGCTAGATTGAGCTGGCTGCAGGAAGGAGATAAAAATACTAGATACTTCCATGAGGTAGTTAAAGGGAAAAGGAGAAGGAATAAAATAGGGAATTTGCAGAGGGAAGATGAGTCTTGGACCACAAATGATGAGGAGACAGTTCATGAGATAACAGGTTATTACGAGCAGCTTTTTAAGTCTTCTAGAACAGATTGTCTGGATGATATACTGGATGGTATTCCTAGAACCATTACTGACCAGATTAATAGGAAGCTAACCAGACCTGTGGAGGAAAATGAGATAAAGGTAGCAGTTTTCTCTATGAATCCCAACAAGGCCCCTGGGTCTGATGGGATGACACCCCTCTTTTTTCAAAAATTCTGGTCGATAATTAAAGGGGAGGTGGTAAAGGCTATCCAAACATTTTTTCATTCTGGGCATATGCTCAAGTCTCTAAACCATACCATCATTTCCCTCATCCCTAAGGTGAACATACCCACTGATCTGAAACATTACAGACCCATCAGTCTTTGTAATGTTCTATACAAAGTCATCTCCAAGATTCTAGCTAACAGACTCAAACCTGTACTTGACCTTTGCATCTGCAAAAACCAATCTGCTTTTATCCCCAATAGGCAGATATTGGACAACATTATTATATCGCATGAATGCCTTCATTTCCTCAAAAACAAGAGACGAGGCAAGGACGGATTTACTGCTTTAAAAATAGACATGTCCAAGGCTTATGATAGGGTTGAATGGGAATATCTGAAAGCTGTTATGGAGAAAATGGGGTTCAACCAGGTGTAGGTGGAATGGATAATGAGTTGTATCAATTCAGTCTCTTATTCCTTCAATATCAATGGAGAAATCAAGGGATATGTGATGCCATCTAGAGGGATCAGACAAGGTGACCCCTTGTCACCTTACCTCTTCTTGCTGTGTTCAGAGGGCCTATCAAATTTACTAAGGAAAGCAGCAGGTCAAGGGCTTTTAAGTGGACTTCAGATCAGCAAAAATGGACCAGCCATTACCCACCTATTTTTTGCAGATGACACATTAATCTTCTGTAAAGCTGTAAGGGAAGAAGCAAGGAAGTTGAAGGAAATACTGAAGCAGTATGAGAGAGGATCTGGGCAGGTGATTAATTTGGAGAAATCATCCATTTGTTTCAGCAAGAATACTAAGGAGAAGGACAAGGAGGAGACATGTAGGCCTCTTGCAGGGGTAAGGGTAGTGAATCAAGGCAAATATCTAGGCCTCCCCATGGTGATTACAAGAACAAAAAGCCAGGTTTTTGGATTCATAAAGGACAGTATCAAAGCTAGACTAAGCAGCTGGAAGAATAAATTCTTAAGTGCAGCAGGTAAGGAGGTGATGTTAAAGGCTATCATTATGGCCATGCCAACCTACACTATGTCTTGCTTCAAACTACCAACTAAGCTGTGTAAGAAAATTACAGGGTTGATGGCTAAATACTGGTGGGGGGACTCAGAAGGGAAAGTTAAGGTGCACTGGTGTTCATGGACAAAAATGATGAAGGCAAAATTGGATGGAGGACTGGGGTTTAGAAATCTGCAGTGTTTCAACTTAGCATTACTAGGAAAACAGATCTGGAGACTCTTAAGAAACCCAAACCTGCTAGTAAGCAGAATGCTCAAAGCTAAATATTACCCCAAGACATCCATACTACAATGTGAATGCCCCAAATATTCATCCTGGTTCTGGCAAAGCATTATGTCTGCGAGGGATGTAGTGAAGAAAGGCACACTGAAGAGAGTTGGATCAGGAAAGAGTATCAAAATCTGGATAGACCAATGGATCCCAAATAGTCCTAATGGGGTACCTACCACAAGGAAACCAAACGACTGGGAGGAACGCACAGTAGATGAGCTGATTACCAACTTCAGGTGGAACAGAAATAAAATATTCAGAGCATTTAACAAAGAAGATGCTGAGAACATTCTGAAGGTTCCTATCAGTTTGTCAAGAGTGGGTGACAGGCACTTTTGGATCCATAGCCAACAAGGGGAGTACTCAGTTAAGTCCTGTTATCAAGCTCTGCTAAAGGAAGAAAAAAGCAAGGAACTGGCTGTAAAAGGGGAATCCGGCTCTAGCTTTGATGATTCTAACACACAAATGTGGAAGTCTCTTTGGGGGCTGAACATCAAACATAAGATAAAACTGTTCATATAGAGGTGTATAACCAATACTCTAACAGCCAGGGAGACAATATTCAGGAGAACAAGACAAGGATCACCATTTTGTTTAAGATGTGGGGATAAGGTGGAAACAGTTGAACACATTTTGTTTCACTGCACTCAGGCTCAACATGTTTGGAAGTTAGCTCCTGTGCAATGGGATGGAATCCAGAATCTAACAGGATGTTTCAAACAATGGTGGGCAACATTAGTGCAAGCCAAGTCTAGGAGAGAAGGAAAGCAGCACATAGCTCTGACGGCAAACATTCTCTGGCAACTATGGAAAGACAGGAATGAGCTGGAATTCGAAGGAAAGGAAAGAGAAGGAGTAAGAGTTGTTCATAAGGCTAATTCAGAGTGGCTGGAGTTTGAGGAGGCTAGCATTGGAAAGGAAGACAGAAGCACACCAGAAACAGATGCAGCTAATTCAAGTCTGGAGGAGGAAGAGTTGGAGGATAATGGAATAACAGAAGTCCAGGTTGTGACAAAAAAGGTAGGGGAGGGTCATAAGCTAGGAATAGGAATTGTGGCTCAGCAGGAAGGTGGACGAAGCATAGTGGAGTGGGCGCTAGTAGATAGGAGCTCATCAGTGACTATCCAAGATGAAGCCATAGGAGTAAGATTGGCTCTTATAAAAGCAAGTCAGCTGAGATGGCCAAGGATCAAAGTTGTCACTGCCAACAAAAGGCTCACCTCCTTACTAAAATATGGGACAGGAGATCATCCAAATATGGTCACGCTGGTGGAAGATATTCTAGCATTAGCTAAGCTGTTTCAAGTGTGCTCCTTTGTTGTAAGGGATACTAGTAATATGAATCTATGTAATCAGATTAGTCTCTATGCTCTAAGCATATGTATGGATGAGGAGAGAACCTTAGTTCCTCCTTAAGTGTCTTGGTACACTTGGTACAGTTAGTCGAGCCGTTGCTCAAATATTGTAAAGTCTCAAAATTCTATGAAATATCATCTATCGTTTCCGAAAAAAAAAAAGATAAGGAGGGGTCTGCCCCATATAATATTCAATTTTCCTTTTTGTATAAATTTAAAAAATTTCAAAAACACTTGTAATAAATTTAATTTCTCGCCCTCGCAAAAATCTAAAAATAGTTTAGGTCACATGTTAAAGTTCATCCTCTCAAGATATATTTTCTAGTTCCATCTAAAAAATGTTGTAATTATTAACGATTATAGGTTACAACAAAAACTACACCGTTTTAAGTGACTATATTAGATGTAAAATTGATAAAATAGTGAGAAGACAACCATTTTAAAATTTATTGGACCCAAAAGATAACAATTTATTAAAGAGATTAAGAGTATATAGTTCCGTACAACGCTTATCACTATCCCACACTATCCTTTTCCTAGTAAATTTCATAATTTTACAATAAATAATTAAACATTATATTATAAATACATTACTCGATATGATTTGACGGCGGTTTAATCTATTCAAATTTGACTCGATTATCTTGTTAAGTAACTTGAATTTGACTCCAATTGAATCAGTACGAGTTTGAGTTGAACCTTTGGTCAACCAAGTCACTTGCGACCCGAATAATTTGATTAATTTACTCCTTTAGTTGTTTTTTTGACTCTCGGCCATACCACAAGGAGGTTTTTTGGGATTTAACCCCCAAAATTTTGACACAATAGACCCCTCGGTTTGCTATTTGGTATTGGCAAATAGGTACCTCAATTTGCTCATTAGCTCTCCATTTAAAAAAAAAAAGGTGTTGAGTGGCGTTACCACAATATGATGAGGAGAGAATTGAAATTTGAAAAACCCTTAGCCGTGAATTGTGAGCTTGGGCATAAATCGTAAACCTGGCGGTCGCTTCCTGCTGCCTGCACTTACCCACCATCCACTAAATAAATTCAGTGCGGAGTTAATTCTTTTTTATTCTTTTTTTTTTTTAAATTTGTTAAGCAGCAGCCGAGCGGCCTGAAACCGGAGACTTAGAGAGGAAGAAGGACGCTGAGAGATTTGCCAGAAGAAAAATGGGAAAAATATCATGGATGAAGCTTAAGGGAAGCCAGAACCTGAGGCTGCGCCTTCTATTATCGACACTCTCCTCAACTCCTATCCTCATCGAGGACATTCGCGCCGACGCCACCTGGCCTGGCATCCGCCCCCACGATGTCTCCTTCCTCCGCCTCCTTGAGAAGATCTCCGACGACTGCCTGGTTGAAATCAACGAAACCGGTAACCCTTTTTCGGCTAAGCTAATACTCGGTCCAGGGTTTTAGGGTTTCAGCTTCTCTACATTTCTTTTGCTAATTTGATGCTGTAAATTTTGCGATTTAGGCACAAAATTGAAGTATAAGCCGGGGATTGTGATGGGTGGGAAGCATTTAATTCATGACTGCGGCGTTATTCGGTCTATCGGATATTTCTTGGAGCCGTTGATTCTGCTTGGTTTGTTTGGAAAGAAGCCCCTCTGCATAAGGCTCAGAGGTAGAACTCTTTGCCCCCTCCTTTTCCTGCTCCAGAATTTTTTCTCCCTGCTCGAAGATAGTTAAATGCAACATTCATTTCTTTGGTGAAATACGCGATCGTCTGTTAGGTAAAATTTGTTGTATACATATTGTCGTGGTCACTTGCAAATTGAGCAAAGTTTTGTGGTTTCTTGGTATCTTAAGACGTGGACTCGTTTTAGTGGTAATTATTCTGGAATTTCCTGTCATCAGTAAAATTGCACAGGTAATCGAAAATTCATGCGATTGTCATTGAGTTTCTATGATATTTGGCTTCTTTATTGTGGGAAGATGGGGAGTGTTAAGGGAATTGCTGACTGGTATTCTGTGAAATAGATTTGGGGAAAAGGTAAGAGGGTGGAGCTGCTGGAATGAAAACCATGTAGGTTATCCTAAATTAACAGTATGGAGGACTGGAGAGAATAGAATTGGTTACAATGCCTCAGAACATAATTGTTACCACTTGTCCCTGCTTTGTTAAACTTTCCAGCATCGTGATTGCCAAAAGAATAGCTCAATTGTTGTGTAAAACCCAAACATGGTTACATAGGGCTGCACTAGACTTTCAGCCAGAGTACTAAACCAACAACTTATTGTGATCATCTTAGTTGGTCTTTTTAGGTGATATTTGATCATTTTCTGGAGGTGTTTGAATGCTAATCCACAAACCAAGAATCAAATTACTACAGTTATGGGGTTCTGCTGATGATACCTTACATGAGGAGGCTGTCATCTTCCAATTACCACATTTATGCATTGTTCTCCAAAATAAGTGCCCTCTACCACTGAGCTGAAGTCATCTCGTGTTGCATAACTAGTAGTAAAGCTAGTGTTTTTACTCATGTTAGATGGCAATTACACAGCTGGACCTGTGTTATCTCTGAGTTTCTTAGTGGTTTCTCCTGATCGGTTGTATAAGCATGTATTCTGCACCTTCAATCATAACGTTAACCAATTGTTTCATATGCAGGAATTACCAATGATTCTAAGGATCCATCTGTTGATACATTCAGATCAACTACTTTACCCATTTTGAAACGGTTTGGAGTTAATCCAGAAGGATTGGAGCTAAAAATTGAGAGCCGCGGTGTTGCTCCTGGTGGGGGCGGTGAAGTTATTTTGTCGGTCCCCATTCTCCAGGATAGTTTACGAGTGAGATTTTTATGATTTGACTTACTAGCTTTTTGAAGTTCATCTTTTTTCAATATGTACCTTATTTCCAAATATAATACAAGTTTTGTCTTTTGGTGTTGCACTGTAAAGGCAGTTACCTGGATTGATGAAGGAATGGTTAAGAGGATTAGAGGAGTGACTTTTTCAACTAGAGTGTCTGTTCAGTTTGAGAACACCATGATACATGCAGCTCGTGGGATCTTTAACCGTTTGCTTCCAGATGTACACATATTTACGGATCATAAAGCTGGTTTACTGGCTGGAAGGTATGTCCACCTTTTCAATGTAATTTGCTATTATGGTGCATTCC